>NC_056734.1:585544319-585844319 GCF_019279795.1 Protopterus annectens
ATGGACTGCAATAGGGGGTATGTAAGAATGAAAAATAGGACATTTAACATATATGTCTCAACAAGACTTGCTGTACTGATATATTGCTGATCAGAACCTATGGTCATAGCATCTGGGTCTGTCTGCAGTGACAGAGATCACAGGTCATGCACCTGAGTCACTCCAGGAAAGGATGGCTTACATATGACTACTACTGGAGTGTGTTTTGATCAATACTGACTTTGACAATCCTAGGCCAGCTACTGGGATATCCTAGATATCCACATGTTACTTCTGAATACAACTATGATATACCTGTCTGTCTCAGAAATGTGAGAGACCTATACATGGTATTTGCATGGTAAAGTACTGTTGCAGACATGTGTGCTGAACTGCATGTGATATACTGACCTCATACCATTCAACTGTCCAGTGTTATGCACACAGACCATATGTGTGTTTCATATTTGTAGTCATTTACTCATACAGTTCTGTTATGTCTGGCAGATCTTTGGCAAATCTGTGAAGACTGATGTTACAACATCTCCTTTTTCTTCTGGGTATTCCCATTAGGGGTTGCACAGTGGATCATCTGTTGCCATTTCTGCCTGTCCTCTGCTTCTTGTTCTGTCACAACAACCACTTGCATGTCCTCTCTCACCACATCCAGAAACCTTATCTGAGGCCTTCCTCTTTTCCTGTTACCTGGCAGCTTCATCCTTACCATCCTTTTCCCAATATACTCAGCATCCCTCCACAGCATATGTCCTAACTGATGTAATCTTGCCTCTCTGGCTTTGTCTCAAACGAGTCCAACATGGGCTGACCCTCTCATATACACATTGCTAATCCTGCCCACCCTCATCGCACCCAGTGCAAATTCTAACATCTGTAACTCTGCCATGTCCAGTTCTGCCTCCTGCCTTTTTGTCAGTGCTACTGTCTGCAATCAATATAACATAGCTGGTCTCACTACCCTGTTGTAGACATTCCGTTTCACTTTTACTTGTATTCTTCTGCCACAAATCACTCCTGACACTCTCCCCCACCCTCTCCATCCTGCCTGTAGTCTCTTCCTCACCTGTCCTCCACAGTCATCATTACTCTGAAATGTTGATCCCAATCATGTATACTCATCCACCTTTACCTGCTCTACTCCTTGCATCCTCAACATTCTGCTATCCTTCCTCTCATTCACACACACATATATTCTGTCTTAGTCCTGCTGACCTTCATTCCTCTCCTCTCTAGAGTATATCTCCACCTCTCCAGTGTCTCTTCAATCTGTTCCCTACTCTCAGTACAGATCACAATGTCATCTGCAAACATCATAGTCAATGGGGAATCCTGTATGATCTTGTTTGTCAACCTGTCCATCACCATTGCAAATAAGAAAGGGCTCACAGCTGATTCCTGATGTCATCCTACCTTCTCCTTAAATGCATCTGGCACTCTCACTGCTGACCTCACCACTGTCACACCACCCTTGTAAATATCCTGCACCACTCTTACATATATCTCTGCCACTCATGACTTCCTCATACAATATCACAACTCCTCTCTAGGCACCCTGCATATGCTTTTTCTAAGTCCAGAAAGACACAAAGCATCCCCTGACCTTCGCTGTACTTCTCCAGCAACACTCTCAGAGCAAATATTGCATCTGTAGTGCTCTTTTCTGGCATGAAACCATATTGCTGACCAGTACTCATCACCTCCCTGCTTAACCTAGCTTCCACTACTCTTTCCCATAACTTTATGATGTGACTGATCAGTGTTATCCCTCTGTAGTAACTACAGCTTTGCACATCAACCTTATTCTTAAAACGGTACACAAACACTTTCTCTCCACTCATCATGCAACCTCTCACTTGACAAGATATCAGTAAACAATGTGTCACTACTAGACAAAGGCACAGTATTCTAAATTTACTCTATACACCTTAGTCCCACTACACGGGGTGGCGAAAGCCACATCTCTAGGGCTAGGCTTGCAAATGCCTCAGGGCAGATAGCCTAGTACTAAACTATGAAACTATGAAACAATCTGGTTAAAAACACCACTGCCATTTCCCCTAAACCTCCATGCTTCCACAGGTATGTCATGTGGACCAACAGGCTTTACAGTATTCATCCTATTCCTAGCTATCCTTACTTCCTCCTTGGGAAGGCGTTTCACTTCCTGATTCACCATACCCACATCATCCAACCTTCTCTTTCTCATTCTCTTCATTCATCATCGTCTCAAAGTACTCTGTTCGTCTGCTCAAGACACAGTCCTCGCTTGTGAGTATGTTTCCCTCAATATCCTTTATCATGCTCATCTGATGCACATCTTTCCTAGCTCAGTCCCTCTGACTAGCAAATCGATACAAGTCCTTTCATCCCTCCTCAGTTTCCAACCTGTCATGCAACTCTTCATATGCCTTCTCCTTAGCCTTTGCCACCTCTCTCTTTGCCATGCACCTCATCTCCTTATACTCCTGTCTACTTACCTCATCTCTCTTACAATCCCACTCCTTCCCCAACCTCTTTCTCTGTATACTGTCCTGTACTTCCTCAGTCCACCACCTGGTCTCCTTGTACTCCTTCCTCCATCCACACGTTACACTAAGCACTTTTCTAGCTGTCCACCTTACTATCTCTGCTGTACTTACCCAAATATCTGGTAACTCTTCACTGCCACCCAGTGCCTGTCTTAACTCTTTCCTGAAGTCTACCTCACAATCACCCTTTTTCACTTCCCACCATTTGATACTTGGTGCTGCCCTCACACTTCTCATCTTCTTGATCACCAACGTCATCTTACAGATAAACATTCTATGCTGCCTAACTACACTTTTCCCTGTCACCACTTTACAGTCTCCATTCTCCTTCAAACTGGCCCTCCTACATTGGATATATTCCACTTGTGTGCATCTTCCTCCACCCTTGCATGTCACCCTATACTCCTCCCTTTTGTTATAGTATGTATTCACCACAGCCGTGCCCATCCTTTCTGCAAAATCCACTACCATGTCACCATCTGCATTCCTATGTTTAACGCCATACCTACCCATCACATCCTCATCTCCTCTATTCCCTTCACGAACATGCCCATTAAAATCTGCTGCAACCACCACTCTCTCACCCTTGGGTACAGTCATCTCCACATCATCCAACTGATTTCACATTTCTCTTTCTCATCCATCGCACAAACAACTTGCGTAGCATATGCACTAACAACATTCATCATTACACAATCAATTTCCAGATTCATAAACATCATGCTATCAAACAGTCATTTCATCCTCCAAAAACACTCTTGACATACTGTTCCTTCAGGATAAAACCTACCCCTTTCTCCTCCCATACACAACATGATAGCACAATTTTGACCTGCCTCCAATACACCTAGCCATACTCCCTTTCCATCTAGTCTCTTGCACACACAGTATATCAACCTTCCTTCTGGCCATCATATCAGCTAGCTCTGAACCTATACCAGTCATACTGTCAACATTAAAAGTGCCTACCCTCACTACCACACTCCTAGCTTTTCTCCTCTCTTCCTGCCATATGAGTTTTGGACATCCTCCAAGATATGTCTGTCAATACAAAGTCTACTGTGCTATCGAATGACTCAGGTGTGTTACAGCAATATTAAGACAGTGTCACTAATTTTGTCCCATTGCCCCCCATGTATGTGTGGTGTCCTACAGATGTCCTGCTCTAATGGGTTGAGAGGGATGACTGGGCATCAAGAGTGTGAATACAGTATGCCATACTGACATAGAACAGAAATGTATATCAGGTATTACCTGTGCACATCAGTATGAGTAGGTGTATATGGCTGCCTCATAACAACAGATATGGGATGCAACATGTGAGTTAAATAAGCTGTATATGTTGTACATGTATGTAATCTTACTTACTGTGCATCCAACAGAGTTCTATTTTTACAGCTACTGTTTTTTGCATTGCCCTGACACAGACATGGGTACTAGAATAAGCATGATTATCAGGTTGAAATGTCAGAAGTATCCAACCATGTTATGACATTTTGTCCATTCCTACTTCACACAGCCATATGACCACCTACATAGCTGTATGGACTTAGCAATACCTTACCTGTAAAACCTGTCTCCACCAAAGTATAATAATCCCCTTTGCTGGACAGCAGCAATACACAAACCACATGATTGGTTGCTATGTCGGCTGTGCAAGTCAGAGTAGGAGCAGGCACCAACTTGGCAGCGAGTCAACCTTTGTCTGAACGACCATATGAGGTCCCAGGTGGATTATTGTAAGGCTATGAGTACAAATTGGACACATCCACCAAGGGCAATCACAAGGCTGTCTTCATATATGTCCACAATCTCAGAGGCAACAACACAACCTACCCTGTAACGGGGGTCAATCACACCACATACACACACACCAGAGCTATAGGCAACCTGCTGCAGACAGGTTTAGGGCAAACATCACCCGCCTGGCTCACCATCAGTGTAGGTGGATATGCACAGCACCTGCACCCCTCCCTTCATCATCATGGAGAAAGTGCATACTGCCTAAACAAAGTCAACAAAATCAAGTCTCCAAGGGACCTGAGAACATTCCTGTCTGCATCCTACATGAACTCAGGCATATTCTTCCAGCTCCATTACACACTGTATGCAAGCAAAGCTTAAGCACCATTGACATCCCATCTGCAAGATAGATATCCACTGTCATCTCTCTACACAAACATGACTGATGAATGGTGGTTTATGCAATGTACTGGCCCTCATTGGGGGGAACATGACACATCAGGAACAGAAGTGCAATGCAGGTTTATACTGTGCTGCTAGAACAGGGGTATGATGTGGTTGTACGTGGTGGCTAATGATAGGCAATCCTAATGTGCTGGCTCTGTAAATGACTCTGACCAATGTCTGTAGTCCTGTGATGTGTCTTCCTGTTTATGTCTTCCAGGTGCCATGCAAAGACAAACAGCATACAGCGCTGATGAGAATGCAGCCATAACAGATGCTATTGTGCAACATCATGCATTGATGTTTGGCCGGAGCCGGCAAAATATGCGGGAGCGAACTTCCCTGTGGGATGAACTTCTGCACAGCTTCAACACCTTGAGCCACCATGGCTGCACTTACGAGCAGGTCAGGCATTGTGCAACTGACCTGCTACGTTGTGCCCGGCAGAGGGCTGCTGCCGTGGCCAGGGACCATTCCATCACAGGTGGGGGCCCTGCTACACAGGCCCCACTTACAACAACGTTGGAGCTTCTTGCCAATATTGAGGTAGCCCCCACACAACAACCAACACATGCAACACCAGTTGTGGTGGTGGGCGGCACCCAGGCAACAGGCGAGGAGTGTCCAGGTAAGGCCACAGTGCACAATTTTAATAGTGTTGCACTCATACTGCTTGCTATAGAGTATCTAGATGTATATTTCAGGTAAAACTGCATTTGTGGGTGGTGTTTAGTAATGCATGCAAGTGCACATCTATGGTGAAGGACAGCAAATTGTGTACTAAAAAGTATCTAGATGCATATTTCAGGTAAAACTGCATTTGTGGATGGTGTTTAGTAATGCATGCAAGTGCACATCTATGGTGAAGGACAGCAAATTGTGTACTATATATTATCAAGATGCATATGTCAGGTAAAACTGCATTTGTGGCTGGTATTTAAGTAATGCACACAAGTGCACATCTATGGTGGAGGACAGCAAATTGTGTACTATCACAACTTGTAATGTACATGTGCAGAAAAGTAGCATTCATCTTGTACCACTGCTAATTGTGAGTCTGCTGACAATACCTCTCCCCCGCAACTACATAGGTACCTCTGGTCTGCATGTTGGACAGCAGCCTGAAGCTGGTGAGTATGGGATTTTCCTGTTGTGGCTCACCAGTACCCCAGAAATGTTGAGGTCATGCATATGACCATGCACACAACTGTTACTGTCAGCTATTTTGCAATATCTGCATGTTCACTTGTGGTGGGTTTAACTGCATTGAATTACAGGGGTCATCACAGGGGCCAACTTGCAGGAGATGTCACATATCTGTAGCATACCTCACAACCTGTCATTGCATGAAATCTGGAAAAAGACTGGCAAAATGGGGGTATGAAGGGCCAAAACTAGAGACATATTTTATAACTTAGTGCTATACAGTGCATATAAATGGTGTACACGCACCTGTTACAATGCTAGGTATTTGTGAAATACAAAAATGAGAGCACAATAACACAATTCCAAACCCTTCAAACCTTTCATGTGACCTATAACCTGTACAATTCCATTATTAAACAGACAAATCTATTAGGGGAGCAATTATGACACATGAAAAACATACAAAAAGCTAGATGCATATGTGTGGCCAGGCTGAAGGCAATACTAGGGTGAAGTAGCTTTGGATATGATTACATCATTACATCTTCTTGGGTACACATTCACCATCACTTACAGCGACTCTTTGATTAACAGCAAATAACGGTCAGCTGTTCAACAAGGATTATCCTAACATTTACTCAATTGCCTGGACCATATTTTGCATGCATCTTACAAAGCAGCAAAGGGATCACATCTGTGAAAGGTATCAGCCCAGAGTAGACTACACACACATTTCCACAGCATTGCATGTACCATGGAACACAGTGAAGAGAGTCATCAGACAGTGGTGAAAATATGGGCCAACAGTGACATTGCAAAAAAATGGACATCACTCCAAATGTATGGAAAAGACAAGACCCACACTGGTCAGGGTAGCTGCCAGGAGACCTACAGCAACACTAAAGGATTTGCAGGAACTCTGGCAAGTACTGCTTGTGTACTACAATTGACAACAATCTCACATATTCTCCACATGTCTGGCCTATGGGGTAGGGTTGGAAGATGGCAGGCTTTTCACACAGAGAACAACATCCAGGTCTGGCGAATTTCTCAAGAACTATACATCAGGCCTCCCAAATGCATGTGGGGAAATGTGTATGGTGGAATGAGACCAAGGTTGCATATTCTGGCCACAATACCAACAGGTATGTTTGGCAAAATAACATTATTGTGCATCACCAAAAGAACACCATCCTCATGGTGAAGCATGGTGATGACAGTGTCCTGCTTTGGGGTTGCTGTTCATGAACTAGAAGTGCACCTTTAGCTAAGGTGGAGGGGATTAGGAACAGTACCAAATACTAGTCCCTGTTGGCCCAAACTCTTTCTGTGTCTGCTAGGAAGCTGTAGCTGGAGAGGAATTAAACCTTTCCACACAGCAATGACCCAAAACATACATCCAAATCCAAACAAGAATGTCTTCACCACAAGACAATATGTGGTTTGGAATGGCCCAGCCACAGTCTACACTTACATCCAATAGAAAACCCATGGGGTGCCCTGCAGGGGGCTGTGCAGAAGAGATGCCCTTGCAATCTGACAGAGTTGGAGGGCTTCTCCAGGGAGAGTGTACAAATATTGCTAAGTCAAGATGTGCCATGCTGATACACACATTCCTAAGAGGGCTGACTGTTGTTATGATATTCAAAGCTGCTTTAACAAAGTAACACTTTAAGGGTGTACACAGTCATGCAACCAGCCTACTGTACATATTGAAAATTCTATATGTTACCCCTAACCGATGTGTTTGCTCTTCAGTTGGATTGCACAAGTTATAGGTCACATTAAAGGTGAGTAAAACTATGAAAAGGATTTATTTAATTTCACATTAAAGGTAAGATATGCTATCACATAATTTCTGTGGTCTCATGTTATATATCAGACATGTTACAACCTACAATGCTTTTACAAGGGATGTATGTAATATAATAGAAAATAATTGGTTGATAATGTTAGCTATGCCAGAGGTAAAAGATATAATAGGAATAAGACCAAAATTTTCTTTTAGAAATTTAGAAAATTTAAAACAAAAGTTATGTTTTAAAGATTTTAAAGAGAAAAAAATAGAACTTTTAAGTAAGAGCTTAACACAGAAGTGCTATAATTGCACTTGTTGTACAGATATATATGATATATCAAATATATTTGAGCACCCTGTAACCAAACAAAAATTTGAGTTTAAATGTTCAGCTAACTGTAATACTTCAAGAGTAGTGTATTTAGCAACCTGTGTAAATGTCCCAGCATACTATGTAGGAAAGACGACAAGAAAATTAAAAGAACACATAATAGAACATAAATCGGAAATTAGAAGGGGAATATTAACCAATGCACTCAGTAAACATATTGCTGAAAATGAGGGTCATACTTTTAAATTTAGAGTAATATGTGAAGTAAATTAGGTATGAGGGGAGGGGATATTAACAATATGTTAGAGTTGAGAGAATTTGAATGGATTATTAGGTTAGATGCTGAGGCAGAACCAGGTCTAAATGTAACAGTTAGTCTAAAACCAATATTAATTAAAAGGCAGAGAGAAAATATTTATTTTTTTATGCATAAAGTTTTTTAATGTTTTGTAATGCTTTATATATTATATTTTACACTTTAGATAGTTTGGGTATTTTAAATTTGAATATTGATGGCATTTTATATATATATATATATATATATATATATATATATATATATATAGAATGTATTAAGTGTTATAAATAAGTTTTCTATGTAAGTAAGTAGTATTTTAATATGTAATTGGAAGATGTTTCTCTTAGGCTGGCTGAATCATGTGTTTTAATTGTTATCCCTACTCAAATGATTTTAGAATTAATTCAATGTTATGTACTGATGAAGGGTGGTTAGCCCGAAAGCTTTATTCATTAAATTTCTTTTTGGCACACAGAAGTGTTTTGGAGGTTGTTGTTGTAACCAGTTGTGTTGTTAACATACATGTACTGCAGGTTTTAGTGTGAAACCCAAAATATGTCATTAATTAGTGACACCAGTCCTCCGATCATCACAGTAATGTGTCAGACAAACACAGGATTTATGAGGAACAGACCAGAAATATGAGCCACACATGTACACATTCAGTAACACTCTGCACGGTTGAGAGGTATGTTCTGTAGGAGTTGCCACTGTGCTATACAGGTGAACAGCAATTATGTGTACATGGGTGCAGTGTGTACTACTTGAAGGCCCATCACCTACCAACAGTACTCACATATCACAGAGGTGTAAATAAGTAATGACATTAAGTGGAAAGTGCTGCACAACATGATGTAAAGGGCCTGTCCAGGGTGAGAATGTAGTAGTCTGACTGTGTCGTGAATGTTACCAGTTGGCTGTTATGAGGTCTGTGTAATGCCTGGCTGCCAACTCACTTGTGTGTGTGTGTGTGTGTGTGTATGTGTGTGTGTGTGTGTGTGTGTGTGTGTGTGTGTGTGTGTGCGCGCCTGCGCGCGCGCACACGCACGCATGTGTGTAGCAGCAAATGTAGTGCAGGTATTAATGTACATATGTTGTCTTCCCCCCATAGGTGGTCATGGTGGTCGTGGTTCCTCCCACTCAGAATCTGATGTCAGTGTCTCTGCAGACTCTGACAATGATGATAGTCATAGTCAGGCACAGGTGGTGTTGTCAAGGGCTGAATCTGTGCCATCGGTTGGCATCCCACAATACACCACACTGTCCTCTTACACAGTCAAATGCCCACACATACACCATCCCCAGTAGTCACAGATAATGGACAGTTGGCAGCTGGTAGGATGGAACAGGCTAGTGTGGTGACTATGACAAGTGTGACTGCAGTCACTAGCCATAGCCAGAGTGCTGGCGAGGTCCCACACAGGTGGATGGACAGGGGTGCTTGAAGAAGGACTGCTGCCCATCAAGCCGCTGTCTTAAGTGCCACAACAGGTGTCACCAGATGCATGTTTCAGGCTGTAATGGATGCATAGGCATGTAGTGAATGCAACACCGGACACATACTCCGGGTGGTGGATGAAACTCTTCCTGCTTTACGTGGTAACATACTTGACCTTGTTGAGGCCACATATCAAAATACTGAGGTCATTAATAGATGGTGGGCTGAGACCCTGGCAATTCTCGACAGTGGCATGTCTATGCTAGACCGTGTGGTGGGAGATGAGCATCAGCCATGTGGATGTAGGCCTGTATCGACATCAGCTGACAGTCTATGGGGCCATGCACCTTCACACTTCCATACTGGCAGTGACACTAGCACTACTGAAGGGGGGGTGCTGTCCAGATCATTGCTGTCCACATCACACCAAAGCAGGCCATGGGAACATGGTCCTGGCTGGTCCTGTCAGGGACACGGATCCAGCAGACAGCAGTCACCCTCAGGAAGCAGTCAGTACTGCATCTGGCCTTGACCCTGGTGGTCCCAGTGAGACCCATGACAGGACCAGTTCCCATGACCATGGCAAAAGACAGTGAACTGGACACTCTGCTATGTACGGTCCATAGCTGTCCAACATTTTCCTGTGTAGGGCAGCCACATGGCGTGACTGTGTGCATACATACACACCCACATCTGTATCACAGGCAGGTCACTCCCAGACACACTTAGCACTTCTGCACAGCCCATGTATTGCATACCCTCCACAAACACACACACACACACACACACACACACACACACACACACACACACACACAATGTCAATTGTATGGCCCAGCCTAGGCCTCTGGGAAACCCACACCACACGCTATGCATATGATGATACCTGTGCCACATTCCTGTCATCCATACTATTGATGCAGGGACATGCTAATATGGGTCTGATGCACATGGTGACTAAAATACAGTGTAGCTATGTAATACTATGTAATGTGTTGTCTGCTTGCATTTGTTGTGGGTACACATACAGGTGTATTTACCTTATTAGCCAGGATGCATTATTGTTGTTAGCCTGATATGCTGTATTCTGTTTGTCTTCCAGGTGTCTGTGTGTCTGCAGGCTGTGGCCCTGCAGACATGACCAAAAGGTGGTCGTATATTTATGACAAAGAGGGAGTATGGCAGACTGGGAACACACCAACTGTGTCATAGGCAAGGTACACCTTTATATGTACATCTGCCAGGTGTGTATGCATGCAACAGTGTTTGAGTGACACATTGTCAGACAATGTGACCTTCCATACATACCCCTGTCACAGACAGGTAACCTTCATACATATCACCTCAATGCTGTGTACTACCACAGGCTCATACATACAGAACAGGTTACTGCAGTACTGCCAGCAGGTCGCTCACAAGCATAGCCATTACATTAACCACAACAGATTCACCTGTCAACCCCTGTTGGCCCTGGCATTTCTTTCCCATACACTCAACCCTGATGCAGTTGGTGAGGGCATACATGATACTGTGCATGACAGGTTTGTGGTATGTATTCTTGAGTTCACTGCGTGGAACCGGGGGACAAAATGGTATATCCTTTGCATACACACAGTAAGGACTGACATAGGGGATGTGCATACAGTAACACAAACACAATTGGCAATAGACAGATTAGTAAACCTACATTTCCACCTTGATGTACTACACTACTACATATGCATAAAATGCCCCACATAGATTATATGCATGGGACATTACCCACTATATGTTACATAGGTTCATAGGTTCATAGATTAGTACTAGGTTAAGTTCCCTTGTGGGCCATTTTAAGCCTAGCCATTTGCCCCATGTAAGAATCAAACCCTGCACCTTGTGTCTGTAAGGTAAACACCATAACCATTATGCCAACCTATACAACACATAATGTTGTGAATGCCTTCATGGCTGGTGAGTTAACCCACCAGAAATAGCATCTGGAGTCATTCATTACTCCTACAAGCCTGGACAAGTGATAGGGTAGCAGAAGTTGTATCAGCATGATGTTTTAGTCAGTTATGATACCTGATGCTGGCATAGGTGTCAGTACACTCACTGTGGTCTATTTGGCAACAATACCACATACATGGTCATTGTTAAGGGACACAGACCACATATAGGTTGCAAAAATCTGGATATTCCATACACATCTGTACAGAGGACTGGTATGGCCTGTACAATGGTTTAACATGCTGCATGTGAGGCAGATGCCATTACCACTCTATATAAAGTAATGCCATCAGGAGGTGGTAAACAGCCGTGGATGGTACACACATCAAAATGTTATAAGGCACACAAGATATGATCCTCACACAAACACACACACTTGTCAGTATTGGAATTAGAACTCCTACCTATCTAGTTATGTTTACTATAGTGTTATGCAGTTATCAGATGCACCACAGAGCTTATACAATTTCACCTAGTCCCAAGGTACTTCTAAGGTCAATGACATCAACAGGACTAGTAAAGTAGGGTGAGGGGAAGTGTAAAGAGTGATGCACAACTCAAAATGGTATAACCCACACAGTACATGATTCTCACACATACACTTGCCAGTAGTAAGATTAGACAACCTGCCTATGTAGTTATGTCTATTACAGTTTTACGCAGTTATCAGACGCACCACGGAGCTTATACAATTTCACCTAGTCCCAAGGTACTTCTAAGGTCAATGACATCAACATAGCTAATAAAGTAGGGTGAGGGGAAGTGTAAAGGATGGTGAACAACTCAAAATGGTATAACTCACACAGTATATGATTCTCACACATACACTTGCCAGTAGTAAGATTAGAACTCCTGCCTATCTAGTTATGTCTACTATAGTGTTACACAGTTATCAGACGCACCAGGAAGCTTATACAATTTCACCTAGTCCCAAGGTACTTCTAAGGTGAATGACATCAACAGAACTAGTAAAGTAGGGTGAGGGGAAGTGTAAAGGTGGTACACAACTCAAAATGGTATAACCCACATAGTATCTGATTCTCACACAAAAACACTCAGACACTTACTTGCCAGCATTGAGATTAGAACCCCTGCCTATCTAGTTATTTGTACTATAGTGTTATGCAGTTACCACATGCACTACAGAGCTTACTGGACTGACAACTGGCCAAAGGTGCCAATAACTGCACAGCTGAGGTAAAGTATTACAGGTGGCAGAAAGACTGCCTTCAGTTTTTCCCTTAGATCTTGCTAGTTCTTTCTCTCTTGCACTTCAAATAGTTTAATAGCTTTGCACTTCAACAGGTTTTTATATCAAGTAGTGTAGCACACCTGAGAGCCATCAGCAGTAGTCATCCCTCACAGAATTAACCCCAGTACTTAGTAGTTATGACCACCCCTCCTGGCATGATTACAGTGCAGTTCTCTGTGCTTTTGCCCATTAACCTGGTGCACTTGGTCATTCTGAGGCACTGTTGCAACTGCCTCATGTACACAAACATCACTCTCCTCTAAACTCCAAACACTCAGACTTGTGAGATATACCCCTATATTATTAAATGTGGAAATATGCACTCTCCAGCAAAGACTGGACTAGCTGGTCAAGAGGATGAGGTTAACACCTGCACCACACCATGTGGAACACATAGCCCTCCAGAACACCCACTATCACAGCCCTGACATACAAACAAAAAAACTGCACACCCACCTTCATGGAGGCACTCAATGGACATTTACCCAAACAGCATAGACCAGAAAGAGAGACACCCACTCGACCACCACAACATAGCACAAAGCACAGGACACATATCTCACCTACACAGTGTGCCCCTCAACTTAAGCCCCTAAGGCTAATCACCTTGCCCAATACAGTAATCATAGATGACACAATAGTGAGGCACACAGATGTCCCACTCACTGTGTTGAATATGGAGAAAGTAACAGTCAGCTGTCTATCACATGCCAGCTTCCAACACATAACACACCCAGTCTGGTCACTGCACAACTACAAGTATCACTCTGTCATTGTCCATGTGCATGTGAATGACCTGAGATGCATCTCCCTGGACTACGTGACAAGAGACATAGTTGAGATCTTAGATTATGTGGTCCAGGCAGGTATGACAGTAGCCCTGAGCAGTATACTTCCACCACCCAGAGTGATATTGAAGTACTAACAAGTGATTGACTTCAACATTGGCTTAAGTGTTGTGTGTCATTCTCAGTGGGTCCAATTTCGCTTTACTTGGGATAACATGATTGACAGACCTTGATGCCTTGCCAGAGATGGCCTGCATCTGTTGCCCCTGGGTTTCCAGGTACTGGCTAATTCTCTTGCCATCCCTATAGTGCCTTTTTAGGGAGTGTTCCAAATCAAATTACCACTGTAACAGCTAGAAATAAATGCAATCTGAGGGTCGTGCTGCTCAACACTAGACATCTAAATCTCAGGATGCAGTCACTCGAAGCACTCCTCAAAATAGAGAACATTGACATTTGTGCTGTAACAGAGACCTGATTTACAGCAGCAGACAGCAGCCCTGCGCTAACAGGATATGATGCATTCCACACCTGTCAGCCCCAAAACATGGACCACAGCTCCAAAAGGTGGTGGTGTCTCCATATTCATAATGGATATCCACACCTCCAGACTAATATTCCAGCATAATGCATCTGAGATACTTCAGGTACAACTGACATTGGGTAATAGTGCAATCCAGGTCATAGCCTGCTATAGGTCCCCATCCATGTCCCTAGGCTGTCAACCCACTTTCCTCAACACCCTGGCATCTCTCAAGGTCCAACCCAACACTCTCATAGTAGGAGAATTCAAATACCCCTCCATCAACTGAAAGAAGTAGTGAAGCACCAATACACTGGCCCAACACTTCCTGAAATTCATCAGTTCCAATGCCCTGGACAATGCCCTTCCAGTAGAGGAAGCAACAACCTTGACCTGTGTTGATTAAATACATATGGGACCATTGCTCAGCAACAGTAGTTAATTCCTACCTGGTCAGATCCAAACATAATGTAATCACCATGGAAATCCACATCTCACCCACACCCCCCCCACAAAGGTAACCACATTGAAAAATTACAAAGCTGACTTTGGACTTATACAAACAGAGGTGGCTGACTTCACAGCACCAATGCCAATGGAAAATAGCTGCATGACTGTCAAATCATACACAAATGCACTGCACAATCTATGAACCTATGAACCTATGAACAAACATGGACATAAATGCATGGTACTAGCCGTAGCCAACAGAACCAATAAGCTTTTCTCCAAACACTGAAAGCCAATGCCATGGTTCCCTGTCATTAATAAACTATAGAACAGAAGGAAGACACTGTTGCAGAAAAAGGTGGAGTCCCAAAACTGGAAAAAACCCTTATTAGCCTCAACAACAACTTGTGATCCCTCATGACATCATCTACAGCCAGCTATGAAGGCAGAATTGCAGCAGACACTGACAACAATCACAAAAGCCATTGATAGCTATATCAACAACCTCCACGGCAATATCCAGAAGTGCTCTGAGATACTGCACAATGCTAACTCCTATACTGAGCCAACAGATATTGACAACAGCCTTGCCAACACATTCAGTGCCAGCTCTACCTCTCTCTCTCCCCCTTAATGGAACAATCACAATGGCAGAAGAATGCCAGGCACTCAGCATTACTGCAGCCCAGGTTAAGCCTGCATTGTCCACAGGCAAAAATACAGCTTCCAAGGGACCCAAAAATATCCCTGGCTGTATTTTACATGAACTACAAAGAGACCTGGCACCACATCTGTGTGCCCTGTTCAGTCACAGCCTCACCTCAGGCTTTGCCCCTTAAAATGGTGAACTGCTACAGTCATCTCTCTCCATAAATGGTTAGCAACTACAGATCCTGGATATTATTGGCCCATTAGCCTGATGAAACAGATATGTGCAGCTATGGAGCACACCAACAGGGACCTGATCACAAAGATGTAGGTAATCTCCTAACTCTGGACCCTACACAGTTTGGCTTTGTGAATGGGAGATCATGCCTGCTCAACCTGGTTGACTTCTTTAAGTCAGTCATCAGGGCTGTGTATGAAGGTAAGGCATTGCATACAGCCTACCTTGATCTGGCCAAGGCTTTTGATATCATTCCTCAGTCAGGAATTATTGATGAACCCACCAAACTAGGCATCGACCCCTATATCACTAGGTGGGTTGCAAATTGGCACACAGAACACACAGTGTGACAGTAGCAAACTCCAAGTCAGACTGGCAAGCAGTCATGAGTGGAGTCCCACAGGGATCAGTCCTGGGTACTCTCCTGTCCAGCATCTACTTCTCAGGAGTTCAGCCCAACACAGAGGAACTCTGCCTGACCAAGTTACAGAGGACTGCAAGCTGGGAGCCATCATTAACTCTACAAGTGATGCAGATATCCTACAGAAAGGCCTCACTGAGACTAATGACTGGTGTGGACACCATGGCCTGAAGCTTAACATCACAAAATGCATCATCATCCCCTTTGGCAAAACACTCTGTTCCCATTAAGTACCGCATTGATGGGAACCCAATGAACACTGTAGGTGTCATTAGAGATCTGGGGACACAGGTTGACGGCAACTTCTTCTTCAACCACCACATTGCCACTGTGGTCAGGAAGTCCTTCTATGTGGCATATCTCATTCTAAAGGGTTTTGCATCCAGGAAGACAGAGGTAATCATCTCTGTCTAGTCTCCCCTCATTAGGCCACTCATCTAGTATTATGGCCCATTTGGCATGTACCTCACTAGACACCTGCAACTGCTGGAGAGGCCACAGAAGTACCTCACAAAGAGGATCCTAGGTATTAAACACATGTCCTAAACAGACAGACTCAGAAGACTCCAGCTATTCTCTGTGTCATATCACCTACTTAGAGGCAATCTGTGCTTGACTTACACCCAGCTCTTTTAGAAATGCTACATCTAAAGACATCCAAATCCCTCTGCACCACACACTGCAGAGACTTCTACCTCATTATCCTCATTACCACTATCAATACAACATGCTGGTGGAACAGGTCCCTCACCAAGAGACTGCACATGCCCTGGAATAGATTTCACATACATATCAAGCAGAGCACCTAGCTGACCTTGTTCCAGAAGAATCTTGATGAGTAGATGGGTAATAGAAAGTTCACCCCAGGGACACTCCAGTGGCTCTACTTGATACAGGTAGGGGGAACTAACATCTGGTGGAATAATGGGAGGGCCCTTCTATGGGATAGGCTTGTAAAGGCTTCAGGCCCATTAGCTTACTACACACCTATGAACCTATAAGAGGAATGACATCAGCAGGACTGATAAACTAGGACAGTGGGTGGGAAAGTTATTAAAATGCTTTGTCCAACAAACATGCACACACACACACATGAACACACACACACACACACACACACACACACACACACACACACACACACACACACACACACACACACACACACACGCACACACTTGCTGGATCTGAGAGTAGAACCCTTGCCTAGCTAGTTATTTGTACTATAGTGTTACATAGTTACCGCATGTGCTACAGAACGTACTGGGCTGATGGCTGGCCAAAGGAGATGATATGGGAAATGACATCAGCAGGACTGATAAAGTAGGGCAGTGGGATGGAAACATATCAAAATACATTGTCCTACAAACATACACACACACACACATACACACACACACACACACACACACACACACACACACACACACACACACACACACACACACACACACTTGCCGGATCTGAGAGTAGAATCCCTGCCCATGTAGTTATTTGTACTATAGTGTTAGGCAGTTATCGCACGATACTGAGCTTACAGGGCTAACAACTGGCCACATTTGCTGATAAAGGGAATGACATCAGCAGGACTGATAAAGTGGGGCAGTGGGAATGGTGTAAAACTGTTTCACCTGCAAACACACAACTCCCTCAGTCTTGCACACACAACTGTCACATACAAACACACAATTGCCAGTATTTAGTTTAGAACCCCTACCTATCTAGTTACTTGTACTATAGTGTTATGCAGTTATTGCATGAGCTGCACAGCTTATAGGGGAGGTAGGTCTCCAATGGTACTTCTAATGTGAATGACAGCAGCAGATCTTGTGAAGTAGGGTAATGTGAAGTGTACAAACTGCGAACAGTCTGCTAATACTTAGACCTACAGAGAGACACACATACACACACACACACACACACACACA
The DNA here is from genome assembly GCF_019279795.1 of Protopterus annectens. Taxonomy (NCBI): domain Eukaryota; kingdom Metazoa; phylum Chordata; order Ceratodontiformes; family Protopteridae; genus Protopterus; species Protopterus annectens. The sequence continues at coordinate 585,562,280 of NC_056734.1, forward strand.
CACACACACATCACACACACACACACGCAGATGACGTGATATTAAAACCCCAAACTCGGTACTATTACACAGTGGGGCTCCCCTTTTATGTTTACATGTGCAACCGTTAAAACCAGTATGCCACTGTCCACAGCAGGACATCAGTGTATTCCATTCAGGGTACCTATGTGTGTGACTCACTCTGTGTCTGTCCCTCTGTATCTCTCTATCTATCACTGTCTGTCTCTTACTTTGCCACATTTATGTGTGTGTATGTTTGACATATATAGTTATCTGTTGGCCATATATATATGCCTGTGTGTCACACACAACAGATTCAGATATATCACATATGGGCCACCTACAGCTAACTGGGGGTAATCCTGTCTGATGTGTGTGCAGGGACAGTTAAGGTGTACGTAGCTGTTTGTATGCATATATATATATATATATATATATATATATATATATATATATATATATACACACAATATAGTCATATAGACCAATGTGGGTTCCAACATGTCCTGTGATTCTGTAAGTGTAGGAGCATGCCCAGGGTGACCTTTTATAGTTAGAGTGGGACTCCATTCCAGAGATAAGTGTACTCTGGTCTGGGGTTTTGTGCGCTACAGACATATCTCTCAGGAGTAAACAGGACTTTCCTCAAGGTATTGGTTTATTTTAGCAGATATTTTCCGACATAACTGTAGTCTGACAGTGCAATGTATTGTATTATTACCTAGTGGCAGGCATCCTGAAATCATCACAGTACTTTACCAGAAGAATACTAGTTGTATGATGTGCAGACTGATATTATGATGCCAGCTATGTACATTTTTGCCCAAGAAGGCCAGTTGGGAGGTGTGGCTACAGCCAATTGAGTGATGACACTGTGTAAACAGTCCAGCAACTTGGTGATATACTGGCTGAGGATCTTCTGTTTGTGTGGTATCTGTGTAACCTGAGATGTGATATCCTGGTGTGGCCATACCTCTCAACTGTACATTTTTTGGCAGATTGTCTGGGTGTTTGCCTAGAAGTTTTATCCAGTCTGCGTAAACTTGTGTTTTTATGGCAAGTTATTTCAATATAATTGAAGAGTGATGTTACAAAATAATGACAGACATTTCTGTTTCAGACAACATAACCTTCAGACAATTCTCACTACTGCAAACCCCTCACCCTACCAACTTTCGCAGTATGCCAGGGCAATATTTACAACACATGCCTATCATTGTGCCTTTCTTCCACTTTTACTTCTGCCCTTGTTCAGACATGTTGATGTCAGAGGTTTGGTGTTATGGGTGTGGGTAAAGACTGCATTCTACTGGGCTGGCATGTCCATTATATACAAAAGCAGACATAAAACAAGGAAAAAAGCCATACTGACAATAACCACTGGCAACAGCACCAAGAAGCAGAATTATTCACAAAAGCCCTAGCACCTCGGCTACACAGCCTTCAAGAAGTCCATTATATGTGTAGTATATTCCACATAGTAGTGTGACTTCCAGGTATGTTAGTGGCAGAGCAGTATGTGTCACTAACATGCATAATAGTTGGCACTGCAGTTATCTGCACATGGCCCTGTGACAGACAGCCTGTACGTAGGGCAGTACAAATTGACAGCCAGGCGAACATGCTGGCCAGATCCTGACAGTTTTGACCATACATGGACATGGCTTATTGACCCCTGCATATTGTGGACAAGCAACATGTTTTCATGTGTATTGAGACAGCCCTACCAATCTGTCTTATGCTGCTATTTATCTGCAAACATACATGTTGCTGCATTTCTGTGGGTATATGGGGGGACACCTGTCAACTGTAGACATTTGCAGAGACTGTGCTGATATTTGCTTTACATTTTGGTTCCATTTCCCATGCTATTGTGCCCTATCTTGGGTCTACAGGCATATCAGTAAAGACCACAGGTGAGACTGTAATGGCTTACATTTGAGTGTCAGACTTCTTACCCTTCAGAGCTTTACTGCAACTGTGAGACCTTCTGTACTATCACTGTTTGGGTCTGTAGGGGAGTGATTCAACATTGGTGCCATTTGTGGAGCTTTGCAAGACATTTCTCTCTGGTTTTCTACAGCTGACTTGCTGTGTGGGTCTGAGGGGTGGGTATGGGACCCCACACTGACATCCATGGCTGAGAGTTATGACCACCTAGTTAGTTGGCCCCACACATATATTGCAGTGGGATTTGCTACCTTGGGTACTACTGCATAGTGTTGGAAGGCCATTATTGGGCAGACATTTCCTGGTGTCCCACATAGCTGTCAGTTGTCTGCTGCTATTCCAGTAGGGCACCCCATTCCCTTGCATGCATGCAACAATACCATACATATGCTAACAAAACATACTGATACATTAATTTATTGTTAAGATGACTGACTTACCGTGTGCCTGTTGCATTTGTGTGGATGGTGCTTGAGGCTGCCTATGTTGGATCCACACAGTATACTGCCTATACGTGGTAAGTTACAGGTAGTGTGATGTTTGTGTCATCCCTTTTTACTGTGTGTGTGAGTAGAGAGAGGTGTCAGTCCCTGAGTGCCTACAATGTCAGTGTGTGTGCTATGCATTGCCTCTTTGCCAAGGCCAGGCCATACTGGGCTGGCTCAAGGTATTCCTCATCCGAGTCCCTCTGTGCCTGTGGAGACCTTGGCAATGGTGGGGGGGGTGTGGCCCTTCCGCATCCTGTTGCTGCTGCAGCTGTTTCTGCAAGATCATATTGTGTAGCATGGCACATACTATGAACATGTGTGCACATGTGACTGGAGAGTATTGCAAGGCTCCACCAGATATGTCAAAGCAGCAAAACAGTGACTTGAGCATCCCAAACACAAACTCTATAATGATCCTGGTTTGTGCATCTGCCTCATTATGGCATTCTTGCATGGGTGTGTGTGCATTTCTGATGAGTGTCATCATCCACGGCTCCAGTGCATAGCCAGCATTCCCCACCAGATGGCTATATAGGATGTCCCCCCTGGCAAGTCCCTGATACAGCTGTGATGAATGCCAGATGTGGGAGTTGTGATAGCTTCCAGGTCTGCCAGCACACACCTTCATGATAATGCCCTAGGCATTTCATACAACCTGGCAGTTGATGGAGGGGAAGACCTTTTGATTTATGTAGACCCTACCCTGCTCACCAGGTGGTGCTTTGATGTGGATGTGCATGCAGTCTATGGCACCCAGTACCTCCAGGTATTCAGCTACATGGTGGAAGAGGCTGATATTGCTGGTCAGTTCCTCACAGGTGTGGGGGAAGTATATGTGGTCACCAGCATTTGGTAGTATGGCATCCAGGAAATGGTGGAGTACTCTGGATGCAGATGCCTGTGACACCCCCATGATATCCCCAGTACTTCTTTGGAAAGTACCTGTAGCTAGTATTCTTAAGGCTAAATATACCTTAGTATCCACTGGGATGGGTTCTCCTCTGTTCGTTCTGGATGTGAGGTGAGGCCAGCACAGCTCCACAATTTGCTGAGTATGTCCCTGTCCACCCTGTAGCGCTCTACTATCTCCAGGTCATGTAGCCCCTGGTAGGTTACACTGGATCTGAAATCTCTCCTCCTCCTCCTGAGTCTGGGGTGGTTATCAGCATTATCCTACTTACCACTGTCAGCCTCCAGCACACACTGATGTGTCAAACTGATGGCAGCTCCTAGCATTTTGTCAGTTAAAATTCCCAGGATTACTCCAAAGGTGCAGAGTTTGTGGGAAAAAACAGACTGAGAGGAGTTTATACTTGCATACTTTATAGTGGTGTGCTGCAACTGATGTCTATGTGACTGGGACTATGATACATTCCAGCTTCCAGATATATTACTCATGGCTTTGAACTGTCCACTGTGAGTGTTAGAGGCATTAGAGGTAATTTGTGCATGTTTGCCTTTATTCTGCTGTTTCCCTTTTTTAATTATTTTTTACTTACATCTCCTCCCATTTTCAGCTATGCAGCCACCTGTCAGCTGTATTATTGTGTGCTTTTCATGGCCCATTGAGAGTTGCAAGAGTCCGATATTAGTGATTTCTACTTCATTTCTCCTTTATTGTGCTGTTGCCTTTTAATATTTTTTTTGGTTACATCTCCTCCCATTTGCAGCTATGCAGCCACCTGTCAGCTGTATATTGAGTGCTTTCAATGGCCCATTATGAGTTGCAGAATCCCATGTTACTGATTTGTACTGCATTTCTCCTGTTCTGATATTTCCTTTTTTTTTCCCTAAATCCTTTCTGTTTAAGCCCCGGGGCACACCACGCAAACCCATTTAGCTACTGTAAACAATGCTAAGAAGAAAAGGCTCATCCCTGGGCGTGAACATGCTTACCGTTTCTGTTCTTAGCTAAGCACAGCTAAGCTATCTGGGACACAATCCCTTGATTAGCTGTGCTTAGCTACACGCAAACCCAGGCAATGGAGTGCCAATGTGCTTACAGCAAGCATGATACATCCCCTTTTAATGTTAGTTGCTCCACCTGCCTACATGATGGTGTTAGAGCACCTACACAGTTAGGTGCAGTGTGACAGAAGAATTTTTTGATTCAGTATAATTCCCCTCATTAACATACCCCACTGCCTTAATCCATAGTTACTGCACTACACAAGAGCCTTCCCCTTAGCAACCACTGTTCCCTGCCATTTTTTTGATTCTGCTTGCCATAGATTATAATGGCAAAATGCAGTTTTCCCTTAAAATTGACTTTTCACAATTTCCCCACTATCCCGTTGCGCGGCACTTCCCTATGCTTAAACGGCTGAGATAGGCCAAAAAAAAATATTTTTATAAATATTAAACAGTTTTCCATACCAATGGCCATATATTTGGCCATTGGCATGCCTATAGATTAGGGTACATGCTTTTATTGGAACTAACATGGCTACATTTTCATTTTTCCAGAAATGTATTCGGCTAGTAGACAAATACATTTCTGCACCTTACACTGCTCCTGCACGGTTACCTGCCTGCTTCCTGGATCACTAATTCACCTCATTTGCATGGTTTTCACCAGCAAATGAGGTAATTAACATCCTGCATTTGGTTTCTGTGCAGGAACAGTGTAGGCATGCTCGTGCATGTCAAAACAGCACGTTCCTGGATCGCTCAGCGGCCATATTCCATACAGGACTGGCTACACTGCTTCTGCACGGAAAAAAACCCTTCATAAATCCCAGGGAATGATTCTTATAAACAACAAAAAATGTATCCCAAAAATATTGAACATACTTATCAGGATATGTTTTTGCTTACCTCATTCTGGAGTATACATAGCTTGAAGAATGTGCTTTTTGAAGTCCTTGGGATAAATTTCAATGGATTGTAGATGTCATTAAGTAGAACTTTACTGATTTTTCCCCAGGCTATATCTGTCTATGTAGTTAGTTTGTAGATGAACATTTATAACTCTAAGATGACTTTATACAAAGTTTCTTCTCTTAAACATATTCCCAGTTATTCAGAAAAGGACGGTACCAGCCAGAAAACCTAATTTGGATGTTTGCCAGTTCAGATACAGCATTACAGCAGTACGTGTACAGGATCTATAAAAGCACCACAGTGGGTTTTTCTTCCAGCTTACCACAACTGTTAATGAGGCAGCCTGGATGAATGGCATATGATGAGTCACATGGTCTCCCTTGGAAATGACTGCAATAAGTGCTGCCTCACAGATGAGCTATTCATAAAACTGATGGGCTGCATAAATCAGTGCCATCAGTCCCATTAATTATTATAAGCAGAAATCTTTTATCACCCATTAGTTTTCATGGGAGAGACTGTGTTAGACACGTGTCGGGGAGTTTAGTGGAGATATAATGGGGATGGTATGCCTGTGTGAATGTGTATAACAGTGCATGTGCATGTATACAAAGTTATGAGTGATCTCAGTTGATTGTGTGTGTGTGTGTGTGTGTGTGTGTGTGTGTGTGTGTGTGTGTGTGTGTGTGTGTGTGTGTGCGCGTGCGTGCGTGCGTGCATGCGTGCATGTGTGTGTGTATGTGTGTGTGTGTGTGCGTATGCGCGAGCATGTGTGTACATCTGTTTGTGACTGTGTATGCCTGTTGGGATTGCCATTTCTCTAAACTCTCTAATGAGGATGACCAAAAAGCAAAGCCTATCATACAGGAGGGAATACTAGGCACAAGGGACTGGTACATGTTAATCTAAGGCACACTAAAAGTTAATGTAACAACATTGTTTAATAGCACAGAGCATATTCTAGCCAATAAGAAGTATGAAACACTAATGTCTAGCATTACTGGCTCACTCTCATGATACTTGAAGAAGGACAGGGCACTTTAATGGTGCAAAGTCATGGACATTCTGTAACAGCAGGGGTGAGGGTACAGGGATGTGTGTGTGTGTGTGTGTGTGTGTGTGTGTGTGTGTGTGTGTGTGTGTGTGTGTGTGTGTGTGTGTGTGTGTGTGTGTGTGTGTGTGTTTATGCTAAATTTGTGCATGTATGTACTGAGTGCATTAGTGGGTGTCTTTTGATATGTTGCATGAGCCATCAGAAGTGATTACTGCAAAGTACTCATTAGTAGTTGCAGTCATTAATGCGTGATTCCGATCTGTGCAAATTAGCCAATAATGAGCTCTTTCTTCATTGCAGCTAATGTCTCTCTCAATCACTGTTCATGATAATCACAGTAAACAACCCTTTTGGCCACAGCACTTACCACTCTCAGCTGGATTTTTTCTGAATCTTTTTCCATTGTTTTGTTACTTACAATCACACTATAAAATTCTTCTTGGTGTATAACAACCTGAGTGGTCGAATTTTGAATTTCAGTGTGACTGCAAAACTTAAATGAATCCCTTCAAAAATGTACGATTCATATTTGTAAGGTCTGTATAGTAAAAAAAAAAACATGTACTTGATCTTGGCACTATATTTTAAAACAGGTCATATTAAGAAAGAAAGTGAAAAGTGCCACAAGGGAATAGTTGTTTTTAGATAAATGCAGGTTTTGTGATTAATACATGATTGACTGATAATAGTGCATATATTACATTGCAGATATATAGTCTAGTATGTAAACTGTAATAAAAGCAGAATCAATTTATATGGCTAATGGTACTACATACTACCCATCAATAAATATAATAATGAAATCTTGAGCTCAGGTTATATAACATAAAGCCTGCCATCCCTTCCTACCAAGTAAGATCAAAGCACACTTTATGGCTCCCACCAGAATATCTACCTGAAAACCATTTAGATGGTGTTTATCAACCTTTGCATATCAGGCATAATAACATCAATTAGATGAAGTCCATAAATTGTTTCCTGCTAATAGAAGTCATTTATGGATTTCATGTTTAAGGGGAGATCAAATAAATCAGTCGTGAGCCCTTTAAAGTTCAGGTACTCTGCTTTGTTGTCATATCTCTCAACTGTCCAGATTTTCATAAATTTTCCAATTTTTTGGCTTATATTTTTCCTCTCTCCCTCATAAAATGTGCAATTTTTTAGCAAATCATTGAAGACTGCAGTCACTAAATAGTGACAGTTATTTGAGTTTCAAAATTCATATCCTTCAGAAAATGCATGCTAAAATAAAACTTGCAATTCCATCTACTTTCTAAGTTCATAAAAACACTGTTTAAAATCTTTCTCTGATTTGGGGCCTTTGCTCCCCCCCCCTTCCATTACTTTTGGCTTTGTCCATAAGTGAAAGTTATTGTAGTTTCATAGCTTGCAATAGTAAAGTAAACTTGTAATGTCCTTTGCTTGTCTATATGGTTGATTTCTGAGGATTACTTGCTTATTGCTGTACCATCCGCTTCTATACTGCTTTTATAGTGTAACTGCATACTCTATATTATTTTAAACATACATTAAAAAAAATAATAATGCATGTTAAAACTACCTGGCTTTTTAAGACTTGCTAATAATTGGTACCATCATGCTATCAATTTACTTGGGAATTTAACAAGTAAGTTCTATTAAAGGTGATTTGCTTCTAATTAGCTTTCTAAGGGTTATACTGATTGATAATGGAATATTTACTGAATGTGTATACAGAAAGAAATATATGTAAGTTCAATGTAAGATTCAAGGTAGTGTTGCTAAACTGTGATATAGTCCTTTCATAAAGTGCTACTGACTAGAAGCATTTCCTGCTTTTGGGAATGTCACAGTTTATTGCAACTAGATATTTTCCAGAGCTAAAGCTGTTGTTTTATCAAGGGAAAAACACAACAGCTGTCATAAGCGAACATAATTGTTTATTTGTAAACTCTTGTCTGCAACAAATATTAAGACTTTAAAGATAAGTGGCACTTCACCCATTTCCACAGTGGTAATGTTTTTAGCACCATGGATGAATTCTACTTCATCAAACTTTAATTCTTATTTTGATGCCGAGGGAAGAGCTAGATCCAGCATTAGGTGACCTTGGCAGCTGCCTAGGGCCCATGTTGGCAGGGGGGCCCTGTGTTGGTTGCGGGGGGGGCGATAAAAAATAAAATTATGTGCAAATTAAAAGTCTGAAGTCATCTGTAAAACAGGGAGGGCTTTAGAACCTCATGAAAGACTTCTATAAAAAAGAACAGCAAGGCCCAGAAACCTATTGGATACCATCCTGATGTAAACATTACCTGCAGATCAGTACTGCAGGAGATTTCATAGCTAAGCAAGCAGAGTGGAGCAGCACTGCAGCACATCATAATGTCTAGATTGTATGTAAGCCTACCACAGGAGATTTAATGGCCAGCAGGACTGAAGCCAGTGCAAGCCTGCCGAAAAAGTGCAAGTGTATGTATGTGTGTGTGTGTGTGTGTGTGTGTGTGTGTGTGTGTGTGTGTGTGTGTGTGTGCACCCACACACGTGGGCGCACGCGTGCACGCGCATATAAAATGCTCCAATTAGCCTGGCTATCTAATTAAGTGCCCTATGCCTTGATAATTGGCAAATCAGTACCTTAAACCTACACATCAGCTGCCAGGTCACATTTATTTATTAGTTTTGTTGTTTGTTTGTATGTTTGTCTGTTTGTTTTTGTAAATCCCTCAGGATTATAATCTATCAGTGCAAGTCAGAATTTCATCATTGCCTCATTCAGTGTGTGTCAGTGGTGCAACAGTTAGCATACTTACTTTTGGTGCAGAAAGCTCTGTGTTCTCTTCCCTCACCAGAAAGATCAATTACTGACACTACTGCACAGAATGGGGAGGTGAGTGCTGCACTCTCTAGTGTGTCCTCTTGTTGTCTGTTTGGCATCCATTCCCTATTACTAGCACTTTTTTTCCTGAAATCACATACACAGTTTTATTCTTCAAGGGCAGCATACACTGAATTTGTAGATGAAGTACTGAAATACAAAATTAGTTGCAGTTCTCTTTAATGTGGAATTATTCAGATGACTTTTACGTCAGCAGAGATTGTGCATATTGACTGTTATTGGTGGATTATAAAGAGAGCAGCTTGATAGGCTGTTTTGTGGTTGAAATGAACTGAACTGCGTATGGTTCATATGTTTTGTTTAACTGCTGGAAAATGTTCAAAACTGCACATTTAAAACACATTTGAAAAAGTGGTGATGTATTAAACAAGGAATATTTTTTAATATGATCAGGATGGTGAATCAAAGGCTCCATTTGACCATAATCCGGCTCTGGTTCTGGGATTCTAATTTATTAACATGTATTACAGCAATATAAAAAATTGTACCAGAATAATATTATATAAACTGTCAGATGGCATAAATATAATCTCTGTCATGTTGCTTATTGACAAAGTAAAACATTAACAGTGTAGAAATAAGTACTTTGTAAAACTGTAATCCATTTATTCTCATATTTGATGACAGTCAATTCTCACATAGAATGGCTAGTTCATTAACAGATGATAAGCTACTTGATATGTTCAATTTCTTTCTCTTTCTATAGCGAGCGAGAGAGAGAGAGAGAGAGAGAGAGATTCAAAATGATAGACAAATAGAATGAGATAGACAGATATAGACAGACACACACACACACACACACACACACACACACACGTGTGTGTGTGTGTGTGTGTGTGTATATAGATATAGATATATATATATATATATTTATATATAGATATATATATATATATATATATATATATATATATATACACACACACACACACACACACACACACACACACACACACACACACACACACACACAGTGGATATAAAAGTGAACACACCCCTGTTAAAATGCCAGGTTTTTGTGATATTAAAAAATGAGACCACAATAAATCGTTTCAAAACATTTCCCACCTTTAATGTGACCTAGAACCTGTGCAATTCAATTGAAAAACAACACTAATCTGTCAGGGGAAAAAGTATAAAAAATAAAAAACATACAATAAGCTGGTTGCATAAGTATGCACACACTTAAACTAATACTTTGTTGAAGCACCTTTTGATTTAATTACAGCATTCAGTCTTCTTGGGTAGGAGTCTATCAGCATGGCACATCTTGACTTGGCAATATATGCCCACTCTTCCTTGCAAAAGCACTCCAGATCTGTCAGATTGCAAGGGCATCTCTTCTGCACAGCCTTCTTCAGGTCACCACATAGATTTTCTATTGGATTTAGGTCTGGGCTCTGGCTGGGCCAATCCAAAACTTTAATTTTCTTCTGGTGAAGCCATTCTTTTGTTAATTTGGATGTATGCTTGGGGTCATTGTCATGTTGAAAGGTGAAATTCCTCTTCATCTTCAGCTTTCTAGCAGATGTCTGAAAGTTTGGGGCCAAACTTGACTGGCATTTGGAACTGTTCATAATTCCCTCCACCTTGACTAAAGCCCCATTTCCAGCTGAAGAAAAGCAATCCCAAAGCATGATACTGCCACCACCATGCTTCACCTTGGGGATGGTGTTCTTTTGCTGATGCTAAGCGTTGATTTTGCACCAAACGTACCTTTTAGAATTGTGGCCAAAAAGTTTAACCTTGGTCTTGGTCTTGCAGTATTAAAGTTTTCATTGTTTTAAGTGGCTTTATTTGTTTATGCTCCTCACCGTGGTGGCAGTACTGGTGTTCAACAATTTATATACTTATTGTCTACACGACTGCTCTTTAGTGGTTGTAGTTGCAATTTTGTTTTGTACATATACACGGTGGTGGTGCTGTGGTAGCGTTGTCGCCTCACAGTTAGACGATGCCCTTTCGATTCTCACTTAGAGCATCTTCTGTGTAGCGGCATGCATGAATGGGCGTTCCTTCATTGAAGGTTGTGCGTTAGGCCCAGCAAGCCAGTACGTAAAAATCTACTGCCAATCATTAGCAGACCGGAGTTCTGCTGTGGCGACCCCTAACCGGGAAAAGCCGAAAATTTTGATGAGCAATGTCAGAGATGCAGGGAGTGGCACAACACAAAAACCACATGGGGAGGAATCTGCTAATATACCATCAGTGATATGGATGTATTCTGTGTGAGTAGCCATCAGCCCAGGCACAGACCCAGTAAGGAAATGGGAGGCTTCACGCATCCCAGGGTAAAAGATATACAGGCAAGTGAGTGGGCTTTGTGCTCATATTGGACTCTGTGAGATAATGGACACAGTGCTCACTTTAAGCATGTCGACTACTGCAGATATTTCACATATGTTACCAAGAAAGAGTTATATAAAAATGTCTATAGTACTGTAACTATAGTCCCATCCCCAAAGTAAACCCTTTCCATTCAAAGTAGCTCCATCCATTGAGCTCCCATAGGTAACCCTTTAATTTGAAGTCACCATCCACCTCTGCATTTCAGGTAACTGAAGCTTTCTGAGCTGCACAGCTTGTAATTAATGATACAGAGAAACTATCCCAGAACTACATGAAATACCTCAATGGCAGCACATAGCCACATCCCACTGTGCTGAATGGCCAGACATTTCTGGTTAATACCAAATAATACCACCCTGTTAATGGTCAAGCTATCACATTTAGTTTAAATAAAAAGTTACCAAGAAAGAGTTATATAAAAATGTCTATAGTACTGTAACTATAGTCCCATCCCCAAAGTAAACCCTTTCCATTCAAAGTAGCTCCATCCATTGAGCTCCCATAGGTAACCCTTTAATTTGAAGTCACCATCCACCTCTGCATTTCAGGTAACTGAAGCTTTCTGAGCTGCACAGCTTGTAATTAATGATACAGAGAAACTATCCCAGAACTACATGAAATACCTCAATGGCAGCACATAGCCACATCCCACTGTGCTGAATGGCCAGACATTTCTGGTTAATACCAAATAATACCACCCTGTTAATGGTCAAGCTATCACATTTAGTTTAAATAAAAAGTTACCAAGAAAGAGTTATATAAAAATGTCTATAGTACTGTAACTATAGTCCCATCCCCAAAGTAAACCCTTTCCATTCAAAGTAGCTCCATCCATTGAGCTCCCATAGGTAACCCTTTAATTTGAAGTCACCATCCACCTCTGCATTTCAGGTAACTGAAGCTTTCTGAGCTGCACAGCTTGTAATTAATGATACAGAGAAACTATCCCAGAACTACATGAAATACCTCAATGGCAGCCCATAGCCACATCCCACTGTGCTGAACAGCCAGAAATTTCTGGTTAATACCAAATAATACCACCCTGTTAATGGTCAAGCTATCACATTTAGTTTAAATAAAAAGTAGCCAAGTCATATGTTTTCATTTCAGAGTAAACACCACTGATCTGTAAATTATTAACATGTGCATAAGCACATCCATTATGTACAAACTAAGTATAGATGCACCACATTCAAACGAAAGGCTAGTAAATGTATATCATCTTGAACCAAATTTACTTCTCCATGCAAACGCTTTTTTCTATGATGATCCAACTATGTAGTGGGGTTCAGCAGTCACTCTGAAACCTTTGGAAAATATCAAAGAGGAAGGGGTTTCAGATATGTCCGATACACGTTAGCCACTTTCCTATATTATTGTCTCTGACTGCTAATTCTGCATTCTTGGTATTGTTTCATAATTATTTCACTACGGCTTGTCAATATGCATATAGCTTTCCCCCAGGCATCCTGGGTTTACCTCCAAATTTCTGACCACTGTATATTTATTTTTATATCCAGTTTTTAATTTCATAAACAACAGAACACATAGCATTCAAGATCTATATTATGTTTTCGGTAATGTGCACAAATGGGGTACAGACGTAACAGTTAATGACTTACCCTTAGCCACATGCCATGCTCACATAGGACACATTAGCTTGATTTGGCTTTGAGGCAGTACATTCCTATTTTTTTTCACCATTGTATTCCATTATAAATCTTGCCATGAGTTAGATCAGAAATCTCAGCTGACTTTCTTCAGAAGAAACCTGAGGCTCTGCATGGAAAAAGTGACTTGTTTATCATTTGAAAAGTACTAATCCAATTAAAGTGCCAAATTATTTTACCTGTTACTAAAAGAGACTTGCAGAAAATTAAGCAAGGAAGAACATTTATTTAGATAAAATAACAAAATTAGGTACATCATTGATATTTTACATACACTGTGGTGATAAATTCAATGCAACCAAAAATGAGCAAGGCAAGGTTGTCTTCTTGGTGTAATGCAGTCCAGCTTTTAGTTAGAAGAAACAATCAGTGGCAACAGAAGTGTAAACAACTTTTAAAAATTAAATCACAGGAAAGTGATTATTCTCATCTTGCTCATTAGTTAAACAACATATATGAAAAACAAAAGTATCATATTATTTGGAGATCTTTAAATTGTGTTATTCTTCTGTTCCTTTATCCTTCTTCTATGATCATTCAACTAGGACTCTAGGCACACAAAAAAAAAAAAAAAAACATGAAATTGTGCAAGGTAATAACGTACAGATGAGAGTTTGAGGCATTACAGGAGGAACCCAACAAGTCAAGAGCATGGCCAAGGTTGCTGCTTTGCCATGTTTATTTCACTTTATTATTAACTGGTTTAATTGGGGCGGCCACGGTGGTGCAGTGGTTAGCATTGCCGCCTCACAGCAAGAGGTTCTCCGGTTCGATCCTCGGCTGGGGTGCCTTCTGTGCAGAGTCTGCATGTCCTCCCTGTGGTCGCGTGGGTTTCCTCTGGGTGCTCCGGTTTCCTCCCACATCCCAAAGACATGCTGCAGGTGGATTGGACATTCTAAATTGGCCCTAGGTGTGTGTGTGAGTGTGCCTTCTGTGGAAGGTTGGGCGCCGGGCTGGCAACTCAACACTGTAAAACTCCACTGCCATTCAATGTGCGGACAAGGTGATCCGCTGTGGCGACCCCTAACCGGGAAAAAGCCGAAAGAAGAAGAAGAAGAATTAACTGGTTTAATTGCTTTATTTCTTATTCAGTTTTCCATATTCATACATAAATATGTTAAATGGTATGGCTGCCATTTTTTCAGGGGTACTGTAGACCCAGTGGACCTGATTCTAAAAGACTTGCTCTTAGTGAAAATTACTTACTCCAGTGTAGGACTGCTTTATATATTTAGACTATGAAGCACACTAAGTCAGTTACACTGAGAGTACATCTTTTGGAATATAGCCTACAGTTTTCTTAAATGTCATGTTTGGAGTAACATGATAGGTAAATTTAGTGCATTGGACACAAACGCACAGATATTTATGATGTATGAAGATCACAGATCATTACCTTTACCAAAAGGGTGGGACACATTACAGTATGGCTAATGCTCAAAATAAGAATGTGGCTGCACCTGTGAGTTCTGAAAATGTTTGACTGGGTCACTGATGGAAACATGTAGTCGAACTACTTGCTTCTCTAGGAAAACCTGAAGACCTGCAAAAGCTGTACTGAAAAATACAAAGAAATCCAAGGCAAACTATATTCATATTCTGACCTCAAAAGGCTCAGCAAAAGTCTTTCACGGCAATAGTAACTGTAAAATGAAAATAACTGTCTAGGAAACTTCTATGTCAGTTATTCTTATGCTTTGTTAACTGTGTGAGTCCCACTAGGTCACTGACTTCATTACCGTGAAGACCCAATATGGAATTTCCTGAATTCAAGACTTTTCTTCACAGAAAGTATACAATCGGCTTATGATATTTGCTAGCAGCTCCATGTAGAACTTTGGGATAAGATAACAGACTGGTGTAGTGTAGACTAAGCAGGCATACAGAAGTTTCCTGGCATAAGACATAGAGTTAGGAATCAGTTTTCAGGAAGAAATAACGCAGAGGTAAGAGGATCTTAGGTCTGTAATAGAAATGGCTGCTGAAGATGATGCAATGGCATATTGACATCTGCGTCTACCCACCATATCCCTAGCACATCATATTAGGTTTGTACCAGAAATGTCTGCTGAAGATGATGCAATGGCATATTGACATCTGCATCTACCCACTATGTCCCTAGCACATCATATTAGGTTTGCACCACAAATGTCTGCTTAAGATGATACAATGGCATATCGACATCTGCGTCTACCCACCATATCCCTAGCACATCATATTAGGTTTGTACCAGAAATGTCTGCTGAAGATGATGCAATGGCATATCAACATCTGCGTCTACCCACCATATTCCTAGCACATCATATTAGGTTTGTAACAGAAATGTCTGCTGAAGATAATGCAATGGCATATCGACATCTGCATCTACCCACCATATCCGTAGCACATCATATTAGGCTTGTACCAGAAATGTGTGCTGCAGATGATGCAATGGCATATCGACAGCTGCGTCTACCCACCATATCCGTAGCACATCATATTAGGCTTGTACCAGAAATGTCTGCTGAAGATGATGCAGTGGCATATCGACATCTGTGTCTACCCACCATATCCATAACACATCATATTAGGTTTGTACCAGAAATGTCTGCTGAAGATGATGCAATGGCATATTGACATCTGCATCTACCCACCATATCCATAGCATATCATATTAGGTTTGTATCAGAAATGTCTGCTGAAGATGATGCAATGGCATATCGACATCTGCAGCTACCCACCATATCCATTCCACATCATATCAGGTTTTCCAACAGAAATGTCCGCTGAAGAAGATGCGTAGGCATATCGACATCTGCATCTACCCACCACATCCCTAGCCCATCATATTAGGTTCTTCACCAGAAATGTCTGCTGAAGATGATGCAATGGAATATCAACATCTGCATCTACCCACCATATCCATACCACATCATATTAGGTTCTTCACCAGAAATGTCTGCTGAAGATGATGCAATGGCATATTGACATCTGCGTCTACCCTCCATATCCATACCACATCATATTAGGTTTGTACCAGAAATGTCTGCTGAAGATGATGCAATGGCATATCAACATCTGCATCTACCCACCATATCCCTAGCACATCATATCAGGTTTGTACCAGAAATGTCTGCTTAAGATGATGCAATGGCATATTGACATCTACATCTACCCACCATATCTCTAGCACATCATGTTAGGGTTGTACCAGAAATGTCTGCTGAAGATAATGCAATGGCATATCGACATATGCATCTACCCACCCTATCCATACCACATCATATTAGGTTCTTCACCAGAAATGTCTGCTGAAGATGATGCAATGGCATATTGAAATCTGCGTCTACCCTCCATATCCATACCACATCATATTAGGTTTGTACCAGAAATGTCTGCTGAAGATGATGCAATGGCATATCGACATCTGCATCTACCCACAATATCCCAAGCACATCATATCAGGTTTCTACCAGAAATGTCTGCTTAAGATAATGCAATGGCATATTGACATCTACATCTACCCACCATATCTCTAGCACATCATGTTAGGATTGTACCAGAAATGTCTGCTGAAGATAATGCAATGGCATATCGACATATGCATCTACTCACCTTATCCATACCACATCGTATTAGGTTCTTCACCAGAAATGTCTGCTGAAGATGATCAATGGCATATCGACATCAGTGTCTAACCACCATATCCATAACACTTCATATTAGGTTTGTACTAGAAATATCTGCTGAAGATGATGCAATGGCATATCAACATCTGCATCTACCAACCATATGCCTAGCACATCATATTAGGTTTGTACCAGAAATGTCTGCTGAAGATGATGCAATGGCAAATCAACATCTGTATCTACCCACCATATCCCTAGCACATCATATTAGGTTTGTATCAGAAATGTCTGCTGAAGATGATGCAATGGCATATTGAAATCTGCATCTAACCACCATATCCCTAGCACATCATATTAGGTTTGTACCAGAAATGTCTGCTGAAGATGATACAATGGTATATCGACACCTGCGTCTATCCACCATAGCCATACCACATCATATTAGGCTTGTACCAGAAATGTCTGCTGAAGATGATGCAATGGCATACCGACATCTGCGTCTAGCCACCATATCCATAACACATCATATTAGGTTTGTACCAGAAATGTTTGCTGAAGATGATGCAATGGCATATCGACATCTGTGTCTACCAACCATATCCATACCACATCATATTAGGTTTGTACCAGAAATGTCTAGTGAAGATGATACAATGGCATATCAACATCCATGTCTACCCACCACATCCCTAGCACATCATATTAGGCTTGTACCAGAAATGTCTGCTGAAGATGATGCAATGGCATATCAACATCTGCGTCTACCCACCATATCCCTAGCACATCATATTAGATTTGTACCAGAAATGTCTGCTGAAGATGATGTAATGGCATATCGACATCTCGTCTACCCACCATATCCATACCACATCATATTAGGTTTGTACCAGAAATGTCTGCTGAAGATAATGCAATGGCAGATCGACATTTGCATCTAACCACCATATCCCTAGCACATCATATTAGGTTTGTAACAGAAATTTCTGCTGAAGATGATGCAATGGCATATCAACATCTGCGTCTACCCAACATATCCATAGCACATCATATTAGGTTTGTACCAGAAATGTCTGCTGAAGATGAGGAAATGGCATATCGACATCTGTGTCTACCCACCATATCCCTAGCACATCATATTAGGCTTGTACCAGAAATATCTGCTGAAGATGATGCAATGGCATGTCGACATCTGCATCTACCCACCATATCCCTAACACATCATATTAGGTTTGTAGCAGAAATGTCTGCTGAAGATAATGCAATGGCATATCGACATCTGCATCTACCCACCATATCCCTAGCACATCATATTAGGCTTGTACCAGAAATGTCTGCTGAAGATGATGCAATGGCATATCGACATCTGCATCTACCCACCATATCCCTAGCACATCATATTAGGTTCTGCACCAGAAATGTCTGCTGAAGATGATGCAATGGCATACCGACATCTGCATCTACCCAACATATCTGTAGCACATCATATTAGATTTGTACCAGAAATGTCTGCTGAAGATGATGCAATGGCATATCGACATCTGCGTCTACCCACCATATCCCTAGCACATCATATTAGGTTTGTACCAGAAATGTCTGCTGAAGATGATGCAATGGCATATTGACATCTGAGTCTATCCACCATATCCATACCACATCATATTAGGTTTGTACCAGAAATATGTGCTGAAGATGATGCAATGGCATATCGACATCTGCATCTACCCACCATATCCCTTGCACATCATAATAGGCTTGTACCAGAAATGCCTGCTGAAGATGATGCAATGGCATAACAACAGCTGCATCTACCCACCATATCCGTAGCACATCATATTAGGCTTGTACCAGAAATGTCTGCTGAAGACGATGCAATGGCATATCGACATCTGCGTCTACCCACCATATCCCTAGAACATCATATTAGGCTTGCACCAGAAATGTCTGCTGAAGATGATGCAATGGCATATCGACATCTGCGTTTACCCATCATATCCCTAGCACATCATATTAGGCTTGTACCAGAAATGTCTGCTGAATATCATGCAATGGCATATCGACATCTCCGTCTACCCACCATATCCCTAGCACATCATATTAGGCTTGTACCAGAAATGTCTGCTGAAGATGATGCAATGGCATATCGACATCTGCATCTACCCACCATATCCGTAGCACATCATATTAGGTTTGTACCAGAAATGTCTGCTGAAGATGAGGAGATGGCATATCGACATCTGTGTCTACCCACCATATCCCTAGCACATCATATTAGGTTTGTACCAGAAATGTCTGCTGAAGATGATGCAATGGCATATCGACATCTGCATCTACCCACCATATCCCTAACACATCATATTAGGTTTGTACTGGAAATATCTGCTGAAGATGATGCAATGGCATATCGACATCTGCATCTACCAACCATATGCCTAGCACATCATATTAGGTTTGTACCAGAAATGTCTGCTGAAGATGATGCAATGGCAAATCAACATCTGTATCTACCCACCATATCCCTAGCACATCATATTAGGTTTGTATCAGAAATGTCTGCTGAAGATGATGCAATGGCATATTGAAATCTGCATCTAACCACCATATCCCTAGCACATCATATTAGGTTTGTACCAGAAATGTCTGCTGAAGATGATACAATGGTATATCGACACCTGCGTCTATCCACCATAGCCATACCACATCATATTAGGCTTGTACCAGAAATGTCTGCTGAAGATGATGCAATGGCATACCGACATCTGCGTCTAGCCACCATATCCATAACACATCATATTAGGTTTGTACCAGAAATGTTTGCTGAAGATGATGCAATGGCATATCGACATCTGTGTCTACCAACCATATCCATACCACATCATATTAGGTTTGTACCAGAAATGTCTAGTGAAGATGATACAATGGCATATCAACATCCATGTCTACCCACCACATCCCTAGCACATCATATTAGGCTTGTACCAGAAATGTCTGCTGAAGATGATGCAATGGCATATCAACATCTGCGTCTACCCACCATATCCCTAGCACATCATATTAGATTTGTACCAGAAATGTCTGCTGAAGATGATGTAATGGCATATCGACATCTGCGTCTACCCACCATATCCATACCACATCATATTAGGTTTGTACCAGAAATGTCTGCTGAAGATAATGCAATGGCAGATCGACATTTGCATCTAACCACCATATCCCTAGCACATCATATTAGGTTTGTAACAGAAATTTCTGCTGAAGATGATGCAATGGCATATCAACATCTGTGTCTACCCAACATATCCATAGCACATCATATTAGGTTTGTACCAGAAATGTCTGCTGAAGATGAGGAAATGGCATATCGACATCTGTGTCTACCCACCATATCCCTAGCACATCATATTAGGCTTGTACCAGAAATATCTGCTGAAGATGATGCAATGGCATGTCGACATCTGCATCTACCCACCATATCCCTAACACATCATATTAGGTTTGTAGCAGAAATGTCTGCTGAAGATAATGCAATGGCATATCGACATCTGCATCTACCCACCATATCCCTAGCACATCATATTAGGCTTGTACCAGAAATGTCTGCTGAAGATGATGCAATGGCATATCGACATCTGCATCTACCCACCATATCCCTAGCACATCATATTAGGTTCTGCACCAGAAATGTCTGCTGAAGATGATGCAATGGCATACCGACATCTGCATCTACCCAACATATCTGTAGCACATCATATTAGATTTGTACCAGAAATGTCTGCTGAAGATGATGCAATGGCATATCGACATCTGCGTCTACCCACCATATCCCTAGCACATCATATTAGGTTTGTACCAGAAATGTCTGCTGAAGATGATGCAATGGCATATTGACATCTGAGTCTATCCACCATATCCATACCACATCATATTAGGTTTGTACCAGAAATATGTGCTGAAGATGATGCAATGGCATATCGACATCTGCATCTACCCACCATATCCCTTGCACATCATAATAGGCTTGTACCAGAAATGCCTGCTGAAGATGATGCAATGGCATAACAACAGCTGCATCTACCCACCATATCCGTAGCACATCATATTAGGCTTGTACCAGAAATGTCTGCTGAAGACGATGCAATGGCATATCGACATCTGCGTCTACCCACCATATCCCTAGAACATCATATTAGGCTTGCACCAGAAATGTCTGCTGAAGATGATGCAATGGCATATCGACATCTGCGTTTACCCATCATATCCCTAGCACATCATATTAGGCTTGTACCAGAAATGTCTGCTGAATATCATGCAATGGCATATCGACATCTCCGTCTACCCACCATATCCCTAGCACATCATATTAGGCTTGTACCAGAAATGTCTGCTGAAGATGATGCAATGGCATATCGACATCTGCATCTACCCACCATATCCGTAGCACATCATATTAGGTTTGTACCAGAAATGTCTGCTGAAGATGAGGAGATGGCATATCGACATCTGTGTCTACCCACCATATCCCTAGCACATCATATTAGGCTTGTACCAGAAATGTCTGCTGAAGACGATGCAATGGCATATCGACATCTGCGTCTACCCACCATATTACTAGAACATCATATTAGGCTTGCACCAGAAATGTCTGCTGAAGATGATGCAATGGCATAACAACAGCTGCATCTACCCACCATATCCGTAGCACATCATATTAGGCTTGTACCAGAAATGTCTGCTGAAGACGATGCAATGGCATATCGACATCTGCGTCTACCCACCATATCCCTAGAACATCATATTAGGCTTGCACCAGAAATGTCTGCTGAAGATGATGCAATGGCATATCGACATCTGCGTTTACCCACCATATCCCTAGCACATCATATTAGGCTTGTACCAGAAATGTCTGCTGAATATCATGCAATGGCATATCGACATCTCCGTCTACCCACCATATCCCTAGCACATCTTATTAGGTTTGTACCAGAAATGTCTGCTGAAGATGAGGAGATGGCATATCGACATCTGTGTCTACCCACCATATCCCTAGCACATCATATTAGGTTTGTACCAGAAATGTCTGCTGAAGATGATGCAATGGCATATCGACATCTGCATCTACCCACCATATCCCTAACACATCATATTAGGTTTGTACTAGAAATATCTGCTGAAGATGATGCAATGGCATATCGACATCTGCATCTACCCACCATATCTGTACAACATCATATTAGGCTTGTACCCGAAATGTCTGCTGAAGATGATACAATGGCATATCAACATCTGCGTCTACCCACGATATCCCTAGCACATCATATTAGATTTGTACCAGAAATGTCTGCTAAAGATGATGTAATGGCATATCGACATCTGCGTCTACCCAACATATCCATACCACATCATATTAGGTTTGTACCAGAAATGTCTGCTGAAGATGATGCAATGGCATATCGACATTTGCATCTAACCACCATATCCCTTGCACATCATATTAGGTTTGTACCAGAAATGTCTGCTAAAGATGATGTAATGGCATATCGACATCTGCATCTACCCAACATATCCATACCACATCATATTAGGTTTGTACCAGAAATGTCTGCTGAAGATGATGCAATGGCATATCGACATTTGCATCTAACCACCATATCCCTAGCACATCATATTAGGTTTGTACCAGAAATGTCTGCTGACGATGATGCAATGGCTTATCAATATCTGCGTCTACCCAACATATCACTAGCACATCATATTAGGTTTGTACCAGAAATGTCTGCTGAAGATGAGGAAATGGCATATTGACATCTGTGTATACCCACCATATCCCTAGCACATCATATTAGGCTTCTACCAGAAATATCTGCTGAAGATGATGCAATGGCATGTCAACATCTGCATCTACCCACCATATCCCTAGCACATCATATTAGGCCTGTACCAGAAATGTCTGCTGAAGATGATGCAATGGTATATCAACATCTGCATCTACCCACCATATCCCTAGCACATCATATTAGGTTCTGCACCAGAAATGTCTGCTGAAGATGATGCAATGGCATACCGACATCTGCATCTACCCAACGTATCCGTAGCACATCATATTAGGTTTGTACCAGAAATGTCTGCTGAAGATGATGCAATGGCATATCGACATCTGCGTCTACCCACCATATCCCTAGCACATCATATTAGGTTTGTACCAGAAATGTCTGCTGAAGATGATGCAATGGCATATTAACATCTGAGTCTATCCACCATATCCATACCACATCATATTAGGTTTGTACCAGAAATATCTGCTGAAGATGATGCAATGGCATATCGACATCTGCATCTACCCACCATATCCCTTGCACATCATATTAGGCTTGTACCAGAAATGCCTGCTGAAGATGATGCAATGGCATATCAACAGCTGCATCTAATCACCATATCCGTAGCACATCATATTAGGCTTGTACCAGAAATGTCTGCTGAAGACGATGCAATGGCATATCGACATCTCGTCTACCCACCATATCCCTAGAACATCATATTAGGCTTGCACCAGAAATGTCTGCTGAAGATGATGCGATGGCATATCGACATCTGCGTTTACCCACCATATCCCTAGCACATCATATTAGGCTTGTACCAGAAATGTCTGCTGAAGATCATGCAATGGCATATCCACATCTGCTTCTACCCACCATATCCATAGCACATCATATTAGGCTTGTACCAGAAATGTCTGCTGAAGATGATGCAATGGCATATTGACATCTGCATCTACCCAACATATCCCTAGCACATCATATTAGGTTTGTACCAGAAATGTCTGCTGAAGATGAGGAGATGGCATATCGACATCTGTGTCTACCCACCATATCCCTCGCACTTCATATTAGGTTTTTACCAGAAATGTCTGCTGAAGATGATGTAATGGCATATCGACATCTGCGTCTACCCAACATATCACTAGCACATCATATTAGGTTTGTACCAGAAATGTCTGCTGAAGATAAGGAAATGGCATATCGACATCTGTGTCTACCCACCCTATCCCTAGCACATCATATTAGGCTTGAACAGAAATGTCTGCTGAAGATGATGCAATGGCATATCGACATCTGCGTCTACCCTCCATATCCCTAACACATCATATTAGGTTTGTACTAGAAATGTCTGCTGAAGATGATGCAATGGCATATCGACATCTGCATCTACCCACCATATCTGTACCACATCATATTAGGCTTGTACCAGAAATGTCTGCTGAAGATGATGCAATGGCATATCGACATCTGCATCTTTCCACCATATCCCAAGCAAATCATATTAGGTTCTTCACCAGAAATGTCTGCTAAAGATGATGCAATGGCATACCGACATCTGCGTCTACCCAACATATCCCTAGCACATAATATTAGGTTTGTACCAGAAATGTCTGCTGAAGATGATGCAATGGCATATCGACATCTGCATCTACCGACCATATCCGTACCACATCATATTAGGTTTTACCAGAAATGTCTGCAGAAGATGATGCAATGGCATATCGACATCAGCGTCTAACCACCATATCCCTAGCACATCATGTTAGGTTTGTACCAGAAATGTCTGCTGAAGATTATGCAATGGCATATCGACATCTGCGTCTACCCACCATATCCCTTGCACATCACATTAGGTTTGTACCAGAAATGTCTGCTGAAGACGATGCAATGGCATATCGCCATCTGCATCTACCCACCATAGTCCTAGCACATCATATTAGGTTTGTACCAGAAATATCTGCTAAGGATAATGCAATGGCATATCAACATCTGTGCCTACCCACCATATTAATACCACATCATATTAGGTTTGTACCAGAAATGTCTGCTGAAGATGATGCAATGGCATATCGACATCTGCGTCTACCCACCATATCCATACCACATCATATTAGGTTTCTACCAGAAATGTCTGCTAAAGATGATGCAGTGGCATAGCAACATCTGCGTCTACCCACCATATCCCTAGCACATCATATTAGGTTTGTACCAGAAGTGTCTGCTGAAGATGATTCAATGAGATATCAACATCTGCGTCTACCCAACATATCCCTAGCACATCATATTAAGTTTGCACCAGAAATGTCTGCTGAAGATGAGAAAATGGCATATCGACATCTGTGTCTACCCACCATATCCCTAGCACATCATATTAGGCTTGTACCAGAAATGTCTGCTGAAGATGATGCAATGGCATATCGACATCTGCATCTATCCACCATATCCCTAGCACATCATATTAGGCTTGTACCAGAAATGTCTGCTGAAGATGATGCAATGGCATATCGACATCTGCATCTACCCACCATATCCCTAACACATCATATTAGGTTTGTACTAGAAATATCTGCTGAAGATGATGCAATGGCATATCGACATCTGCATCTACCCACCATATCTGTACAACATCATATTAGGCTTGTACCCGAAATGTCTGCTGAAGATGATACAATGGCATATCAACATCTGCGTCTACCCACGATATCCCTAGCACATCATATTAGATTTGTACCAGAAATGTCTGCTAAAGATGATGTAATGGCATATCGACATCTGCGTCTACCCAACATATCCATACCACATCATATTAGGTTTGTACCAGAAATGTCTGCTGAAGATGATGCAATGGCATATCGACATTTGCATCTAACCACCATATCCCTTGCACATCATATTAGGTTTGTACCAGAAATGTCTGCTAAAGATGATGTAATGGCATATCGACATCTGCATCTACCCAACATATCCATACCACATCATATTAGGTTTGTACCAGAAATGTCTGCTGAAGATGATGCAATGGCATATCGACATTTGCATCTAACCACCATATCCCTAGCACATCCTATTAGGTTTGTACCAGAAATGTCTGCTGACGATGATGCAATGGCTTATCAATATCTGCGTCTACCCAACATATCACTAGCACATCATATTAGGTTTGTACCAGAAATGTCTGCTGAAGATGAGGAAATGGCATATTGACATCTGTGTATACCCACCATATCCCTAGCACATCATATTAGGCTTCTACCAGAAATATCTGCTGAAGATGATGCAATGGCATGTCAACATCTGCATCTACCCACCATATCCCTAGCACATCATATTAGGCCTGTACCAGAAATGTCTGCTGAAGATGATGCAATGGTATATCAACATCTGCATCTACCCACCATATCCCTAGCACATCATATTAGGTTCTGCACCAGAAATGTCTGCTGAAGATGATGCAATGGCATACCGACATCTGCATCTACCCAACGTATCCGTAGCACATCATATTAGGTTTGTACCAGAAATGTCTGCTGAAGATGATGCAATGGCATATCGACATCTGCGTCTACCCACCATATCCCTAGCACATCATATTAGGTTTGTACCAGAAATGTCTGCTGAAGATGATGCAATGGCATATTAACATCTGAGTCTATCCACCATATCCATACCACATCATATTAGGTTTGTACCAGAAATATCTGCTGAAGATGATGCAATGGCATATCGACATCTGCATCTACCCACCATATCCCTTGCACATCATATTAGGCTTGTACCAGAAATGCCTGCTGAAGATGATGCAATGGCATATCAACAGCTGCATCTAATCACCATATCCGTAGCACATCATATTAGGCTTGTACCAGAAATGTCTGCTGAAGACGATGCAATGGCATATCGACATCTGCGTCTACCCACCATATCCCTAGAACATCATATTAGGCTTGCACCAGAAATGTCTGCTGAAGATGATGCGATGGCATATCGACATCTGCGTTTACCCACCATATCCCTAGCACATCATATTAGGCTTGTACCAGAAATGTCTGCTGAAGATCATGCAATGGCATATCCACATCTGCTTCTACCCACCATATCCATAGCACATCATATTAGGCTTGTACCAGAAATGTCTGCTGAAGATGATGCAATGGCATATTGACATCTGCATCTACCCAACATATCCCTAGCACATCATATTAGGTTTGTACCAGAAATGTCTGCTGAAGATGAGGAGATGGCATATCGACATCTGTGTCTACCCACCATATCCCTCGCACTTCATATTAGGTTTTACCAGAAATGTCTGCTGAAGATGATGTAATGGCATATCGACATCTCGTCTACCCAACATATCACTAGCACATCATATTAGGTTTGTACCAGAAATGTCTGCTGAAGATAAGGAAATGGCATATCGACATCTGTGTCTACCCACCCTATCCCTAGCACATCATATTAGGCTTGAACAGAAATGTCTGCTGAAGATGATGCAATGGCATATCGACATCTGCGTCTACCCTCCATATCCCTAACACATCATATTAGGTTTGTACTAGAAATGTCTGCTGAAGATGATGCAATGGCATATCGACATCTGCATCTACCCACCATATCTGTACCACATCATATTAGGCTTGTACCAGAAATGTCTGCTGAAGATGATGCAATGGCATATCGACATCTGCATCTTTCCACCATATCCCAAGCAAATCATATTAGGTTCTTCACCAGAAATGTCTGCTAAAGATGATGCAATGGCATACCGACATCTGCGTCTACCCAACATATCCCTAGCACATAATATTAGGTTTGTACCAGAAATGTCTGCTGAAGATGATGCAATGGCATATCGACATCTGCATCTACCGACCATATCCGTACCACATCATATTAGGTTTTACCAGAAATGTCTGCAGAAGATGATGCAATGGCATATCGACATCAGCGTCTAACCACCATATCCCTAGCACATCATGTTAGGTTTGTACCAGAAATGTCTGCTGAAGATTATGCAATGGCATATCGACATCTGCGTCTACCCACCATATCCCTTGCACATCACATTAGGTTTGTACCAGAAATGTCTGCTGAAGGCGATGCAATGGCATATCGCCATCTGCATCTACCCACCATAGTCCTAGCACATCATATTAGGTTTGTACCAGAAATATCTGCTAAGGATAATGCAATGGCATATCAACATCTGTGCCTACCCACCATATTAATACCACATCATATTAGGTTTGTACCAGAAATGTCTGCTGAAGATGATGCAATGGCATATCGACATCTGCGTCTACCCACCATATCCATACCACATCATATTAGGTTTCTACCAGAAATGTCTGCTAAAGATGATGCAGTGGCATAGCAACATCTGCGTCTACCCACCATATCCCTAGCACATCATATTAGGTTTGTACCAGAAGTGTCTGCTGAAGATGATTCAATGAGATATCAACATCTGCGTCTACCCAACATATCCCTAGCACATCATATTAAGTTTGCACCAGAAATGTCTGCTGAAGATGAGAAAATGGCATATCGACATCTGTGTCTACCCACCATATCCCTAGCACATCATATTAGGCTTGTACCAGAAATGTCTGCTGAAGATGATGCAATGGCATATCGACATCTGCATCTATCCACCATATCCCTAGCACATCATATTAGGCTTGTACCAGAAATGTCTGCTGAAGATGATGCAATGGCATATTGACATCTGCGTCTACCCTCCATATCCCTAACACATCATATTAGGTTTGTACTAGAAATGTCTGCTGAAGATGATGCAATAGCATATCGACATCTGCATCTACCCACCATATCTGTACCACATCATATTAGGTTTGTACCAGAAATGTCTGCTGAAGATGATGCAATGGCATATCAACATCTGCATCTTTCCACCATATCCCAAGCACATCATATTAGGTTCTTCACCAGAATTGTCAGCTAAAGATGATGCAATGGCATACCGACATCTGCGTCTACCCAACATATCCCTAGCACATAATATTAGGTTTGTACCAGAAATGTCTGCTGAAGATGATGCAATGGCATATCGACATCTGCGTCTACCGACCATATCCATACCACATCATATTAGGTTTGTACCAGAAATATCTGCTGAAGATGAGGAAATGGCATATCAACATCTGTGTCTACCCACCCTATCCCTAGCACTTCATATTAGGCTTGAACAGAAATGTCTGCTGAAGATGATGCAATGGCATATCGACATCTGCATCTACCCACCATATCTGTACCACATCATATTAGGTTTCTACCAGAAATATCTGCTGAAGATTATGCAATGGCATATCGACATCTGTGTCTACCCAACATATCCCTAGCACATCATATTAGGTTTGTACCAGAAATGTCTGCTGAAGATGATGCAATGGCATATCGACATCTGCGTCTACCCACCATATCCCTAGCACATCACATTAGGGTTGTACCAGAAATGTCTGCTGAAGACGATGCAATGGCATATCGCCATCTGCATCTACCCACCATAGTCCTAGCACATCATATTAGGTTTGTACCAGAAATATCTGCTAAAGATAATGCAATGGCATATCAACATCTGTGCCTACCCACCATATTAATACCACATCATATTAGGTTTGTACCAGAAATGTCTGCTGAAGATGATGCAATGGCATATCGACATCTGCGTCTACCCACCATATCCATACCACAACATATTAGGTTTCTACCAGAAATGTCTGCTAAAGATGATGCAATGGCATAGCAACATCTGCGTCTACCCAACATATCCCTAGCACATCATATTAAGTTTGTACCTGAAATGTCTGCTGAAGATGAGAAAATGGCATATCGACATCTGTGTCTACCC
Organism: Protopterus annectens; assembly: GCF_019279795.1. Classification (NCBI taxonomy): domain Eukaryota; kingdom Metazoa; phylum Chordata; order Ceratodontiformes; family Protopteridae; genus Protopterus; species Protopterus annectens. The sequence goes on from NC_056734.1 coordinate 585,591,781, forward strand.
ACCATATTCCTAGCACATCATATTAGGCTTGTACCAGAAATGTCTGCTGAAGATGATGCAATGGCATATCGACAACTGCATCTACCCACCATATCCCTAGCACAACATATCAGGTCTGTACCAGAAATGTCTGCTGAAGATGATGCAATGGCATACCAACATTTGCATCTACCCACCATATCCCTTGCACATCATATTAGGTTTGTACCAGAAATGTCTGCTGAAGATGAGGAAATGGCATATCGACATCTGTGTCTACCCACCATATCCCTAGCACATCATATTAGGCTTGTACCAGAAATATCTGCTGGAGATGATGCAATGGCAAATCGACATCTGCGTCTACCCACCATATCCCTAACACATCATATTAGGTTTGTACCAGAAATGTCTGCTGAAGATGATGCAATGGCATATCAACATCTGCGTCTAACCACCATATCCCTAACACATCATATTAGGTTTGTACAAGAAATGACTGCTGAAGATGATGCAATGGCATATCGATATCTGCATCTACCCACCATATCCCTAGCACATCATATGAGTTTCTTCACCAGAAATGTCTGCTAAAGATAATGCAATGGCATATCGACATCTGCGTCTACCCAACATAATCCTAGCACATCATATTAGGTTTGTACCAGAAATGTCTGCTGAAGATGATGCAATGGCATATCGACATCTGCGTCTACTCACCATATCCATGCCACATCATACTAGGTTTTACCAGAAATGTCTGCTGAAGATGATGCAATGGCATATCGACATCTGCGTCTACCCACCATTTCCCGAGCACATCATATTAGGTTTGTACCAGAAATGTCTGCTGAAGATGATGCAATGGCATATCGACATCTGCGTCTACCCAACATATCCCTAGCACATCATATTAGGTTTGTACCAGAAATGTCTGCTGAAGATGATTTAATGGCATATCGACATCTGCATCTACCCACCATATTCATTGCACATCATATTAGTTTTGTATCAGAAGTGTCTGCTGAAGATGATGCAATGGCATAACGACATCTGTGTCTACCCACCATATCCCTAGCACACCATATAAAGTTTGTACCAGAAATGTCTGCTGAAGATGATGCAATGGCATATTGACATCTCCGTCTACCCAACATATCCCTAGCACATCATATTAGGTTTTACCAGAAATGTCTGCTGAAGATGATGCAATGGCATATCAACATCTGCATCTACCCACCATCTTAATACCACATCATATTAGGTTTGTACCAGAAATGTCTGCTGAAGATGATGCAATGGCATATCGACATCTGCGTCTACCCACCATATCCCTAGCACATCATATTAGGTTTGTACCAGAAATGTCTGCTGAAGATGATGCAATGGCATATCAACATCTGCGTCTACCTAACATATCCCTAGCACATCATATTAAGTTTGTACCAGAAATGTCTTCTGAAGATGAGGAAATGGCATATCGACATCTGTGTCTACCCACCATATCCCTAGCGCATCATATTAGGCTTGTACCAGTAATGTCTGCTGAAGATGATGCAATGGCATATCGACATCTGCATCTACCCACCATATCCCTAGCACATCATATTAGGGTTTTCACCAGAAATGTCTGCTGAAGATGATGCAATGGCATATCGACATCTGCGTCTACCCACCATATCCTTAGCACATCATATTAGGTTTGTACCAGAAATGTCTGCTGAAACTGATGCAATGGCATATCGACATCTGCGTCTACCCACCATATCTGTAGCACATCATATTAGGTTTGTACCAGAAATGTCTGCTGAAGATGATGCAATGGCATATCGACATCTGCATCTACGCACCATATCCCTAGCACATCATATTAGGTTTGTACCAGAAATGTCTGCTGAAGATGATGCAATGGCATATTGACATCTGCGTCTACCCAACATATCCCTAGCACATCATATTAGGTTTGTACCAGAAATGTCTGCTGAAGATGAGGAAATGGCATATCGACATCTGTGTCTACCCACCCTATACCTAGCACATCATATTAGGCATGTACCAGAAATATCTGCTGAAGATGATGCAATGGCATATTGACATCTGCGTCTACCCACCATATACCTAACACATCATATTAGGTTTGTACCAGAAATGTCTGCTCAAGATGATGCGATGGCATATCGACATCTGGATTTACCCACAATATCCCTAGCACATCATATTAGCCTTGTACCAGAAGTCCCTGCTGAAGATGATGCAATGGCATACCGACATCTGCATCTACTCACAGTATCCGTAGCATATCATATTAGATTTGTACCAGAAATGTCTGCTGAAGATGATGCAATGGCATATCGACATCTGTGTCTACTCACTATATCCCTAGCACATCATATTAGGTTTGTACCAGAAATGTCTGCTGAAGATGATGCAATGGCATATCGACATCTGCGTCTATCCACCATATTCATGCCACATCACATTAGGTTTGTACCAGAAATATCTGCTGAAGATGATGCAATGGGATATCAACATCTGCATCTACCCACCATATCTCTTGCACATCATATTAGGCTTGTACCAGAAATGTCTGTTGAAGACGATGCAATGGCATATCGACATCTGCGTCTACCCACCATATCCCTAGCACATCATATTAGGTTTGTACCAGAAATGTCTGCTGAAGATGATGCAATGGCATACCGACATCTGTGTCTACCCAACATATCCCTAGCACATCATATTAGGTTTGTACCAGAAATGTCTGCTGAAGATGATGCAATGGCATATCGACATCTGCGTCTACCCACCATATCCATACCACATCATATTAGGTTTTACCAGAAATGTCTGCAGAAGATGATACAATGGCACATTGACATCTCCGTCTACCCTCAATATCCCTAGCACATCATATTAGGTTTATACCAGAAATATCTGCTGAAGATGATGCAATGGCATATTGACATCTGCGTCTACCCAACATAGTCCCTAGCACATCATATTACGTTTGTACCAGAAATGTCTACTGAAGATGATGCAATGGCATATTGACATCTGCGTCTACCCACCATATCCCTTGCACATCATATTAGGTTTGTACCAGAAATGTCTCCTGAAGACGATGCAATGGCATATCGACATCTGTGTCTACCCACCATATCCCTAGCACATCATATTAGGTTTGTACCAGAAATGTCTGCTGAAGATGATGCAATGGCATATCGACATCTGCGTCTACCCACCATATCCCTAGCACATCATATTAGGTTTGTACCAGAAATGTCTGCTGAAGGTGATGCAATGGCATATCGACATCTGCATCTACCCACCATATCTCTAGCACATCATATTAGGTTTGTACCGGAAATGTCTGCTGAAGATGATGCAATGGCATATCAACATCTGCGTCTACCCACCATATCCATACCACATCATATTAGGTTTGTACCAGAAATGTCTGCTAAAGATGATGCAATGGCATATCGACATCTGCTTCTACCCACCATATCCCTAGCACATCATATTAGGTTTGTACCAGAAATGTCTGCTGAAGATGATGCAATGGCATATCAACATCTGCATCTACCCACCATATCCGTAGCACATCATATTAGGTTTGTACCAGAAATGTCTGCTGAAGATGATGCAATGGCATATCGACATATGCGTCTACCCACCATATCCCTAGCACATCATATTAGGTTTGTAAAAGAAATGTCTGCTGAAAATGATGCAATGGCATATCGACATTTGCATCTACCCACCATATCCCTAGCACATCATATTAGGTTTGTACCAGAAATGTCTGCTGAAGATGATGCAATGGCATATTGACATCTGTGTCTACCCAACATATCCCTAGCACATCATATTAGGTTTGTACCAGAAATGTCTGCTGAAGATGAGGAAATGGCATATCGACATCTGTGTCTACCCACCATATCCCTAGCACATCATATTAGGCTTGTACCAGAAATATCTGCTGAAGATGATGCAATGGCATATTGACATCTGCGTCTACCCACCATATCCCTAACACATCATATCAGGTTTGTACCAGAATTGTCTGCTGAAGATGATGCAATGGCATACTGACATCTGCATCTACCCACCATATCCATAGCACATCATATTAGATTTGTAACAGAAATGTCTGCTGAAGATGATGCAATGGCATATTGACATCTGTGTCTACCCGGCATATCCATAGCACATCATATTAGGTTTGTACCAGAAATATCTGCTGAAGATGATGCAATGGCATATCGACATCTGCGTCTATCCACCATATCCATACAACATCACAATAGGTTTGTACCAGAAATATCTGCTGAAGATGATGCAATGGTATGTCGACATCTGCATCTACCCACCATATCTCTTGCACATCATATTAGGCTTGTACCAGAAATGTCTGCTGAAGATGATGCAATGACAATTCGACAGCTGCGTCTACCCACCATATCCATAGCACATTATATTATGCTTGTACCAGAAATGTCTGTTGAAGACGATGCAATGGCATATTGACATCTGCGTCTACCCACCATATCCCTAGCACATCATATTAGGCTTGCACCAGAAATGTCTGCTGAAGATGATGAAATGGCATATCGACATCTGCGTCTACCCACCATATCCCTAGAACATCATATTAGGTTTGTACCAGAAATGTCTGTTGAAGATGAGGAAATGGCATATCGACATCTGTGTCTACCCACGATATCCCTAGCACATCATATTAGGTTTGTACCAGAAATGTCTGCTGAAGATGATGCAATGGCATATCGACATCTGCTTCTACCCACCATATCCCTAGCAGATCATATTAGGTTTGTACCAGAAATGTCTGCTGAAGATGATGCAATGGCATATCGACATCTGCGTCTACCCAACATATCCCTAGCACATCATATTAGGTTTGTACCAGAAATGTCTGCTGAAGATGTGGAAATGGCATATCGACATCTGTGTCTACCCACCATATCCCTAGCTCATCATATAAGGCTTGTACCAGAAATGTCTGCTGAAGATGATGCAACGGCATATCGACATCTGCACCTACCCACCATATCCCTAACACATCATATTAGGTTTGTACTAGAAATGTCTGCTGAAGATGATGCAATGGCATACCGACATCTGTGTCTACCCAACATATCCCTAGCACATCACATTAAGTTTGTACCAGAAATGTCTGTTGAAGATGATGCAATGGCATATTGACATCTGCGTCTACCCACCATATCCATACCACATCATATTAGGTTTTACCAGAAATGTCTACAGAAGATGATGCAATGGCACATTGACATCTGCGTCTACCCTCCCCATCCCTAGCACATCATATTAGGTTTATACCAGAAATGTCTCCTAAAGATGATGCAATGGCATATCGACATCTGCGTCTACCCAACATATTCCTAGCACATCATATTACATTTGTACCAGAAATGTCTGCTGAAGATGATGCAATGGCATATCGGCATCTGCGTCTACCCACCATATCCCTTGCACATCATATTAGGTTTGTACCAGAAATGGCTGCTGAAGACGATACAATGGCATATCGACATCTGTGTCTACCCACCATATCTCTAGCACATGATATTAGGTTTGTACCAGAAATGTCTGCTGAAGAATATGCAATGGCATATCGACATCTTCGTCTACCCACCATATCCCTAGCACATCATATTAGGTTTGTACCAAAAATGTCTGCTGAAGATGATGCAATGGCATACCAACATCTGCGTCTACCCACCATATTAATACCACATCATATTAGGTTTGTACCAGAAATGTCTGCTGAAGATGATGCAATGGCATAGCGACATCTGCACCTACCCACCATATCCATACCACATCATGTTAGGTTTGTACCAGAAATGTCTGCTGAAGATGATGCAATGGCATATCGACATCTGCGTCTACCCACCATATCCCTAGCACATCATATTAGGTTTGTACCGGAAATGTCTGCTGAAGATGATGCAATGGCATACCAACATCTGCGTCTACCCACCATATTAATACCACATCATATTAGGTTTGTACCAGAAATGTCTGCTGAAGATGATGCAATGGCATAGCGACATCTGCACCTACCCACCATATCCATACCACATCATGTTAGGTTTGTACCAGAAATGTCTGCTGAAGATGTGGAAATGGCATATCGACATCTGTGTCTACCCACCATATCCCTAGCTCATCATATAAGGCTTGTACCAGAAATGTCTGCTGAAGATGATGCAATGGCATATCGACATCTGCATCTACCCACCATATCTCTAGCACATCATATTAGGTTTGTACCAAAAATGTCTGCTGAAGATGATGCAATGGCATACCAACATCTGCGTCTACCCACCATATTAATACCACATCATATTAGGTTTGTACCAGAAATGTCTGCTGAAGATGATGCAATGGCATAGCGACATCTGCACCTACCCACCATATCCATACCACATCATGTTAGGTTTGTACCAGAAATGTCTGCTGAAGATGATGCAATGGCATATCGACATCTGCGTCTACCCACCATATCCCTAGCACATCATATTAGGTTTGTACCGGAAATGTCTGCTGAAGATGATGCAATGGCATATCAACATCTGCATCTACCCAACATATCCCTAGCACATCATATTAGGTTTGTACCAGAAATGTCTGCTGAGGGTGAGGAAATGGCATATCGATATCTGTGTCTACCCACCATATCCCTATCACATCATATTAGGCTTGTACCAGAAATGTCTGCTGAAGATGATGCAATGGCATATCGACACCTGCATCTACCCACCATATCCCTAGCACATCATAATAGGTTCTTCACCAGAAATGTCTGCTGAAGATGATGCAATGGCATATCAACATCTGCGTCTACCCACCATATCCCTAGCACATCATATTAGGTTTGTACCAGAAATGTCTGCTGAAAATGATGCAATGGCATATCGACATCTGCGTCTACCCACCATATCTGTAGCATATCCTATCATATTAGTTTTGTACCAGAAATGTCTGCTGAAGATGATGCAATGGCATATCGACATCTGCATCTACCCACCATATCCCTAGCACATCATATTAGGTTTGTACCAGAAATGTCTGCTGAAGATGATGCAATGGCATATCGACATCTGCGTCTACCCAATATATCCGTAGCACATCATATTAGGTTTGTACCAGAAATGTCTGCTGAAGATGATGCAATGGCATATCGACATCTGCATCTACCCACCATATCCGTAGCACATCATATTAGGTTTGTACCAAAAATGTCTGCTGAAGATGATGCAATGGTATATCGACATCTGCATCTGCCCACCATATCCCTAGCACATCATATTAGGTTTGTACTAGAAATGTCTGCTGAAGATGATGCAATGGAATACTGACATCTGCGTCTACCCACCATATCCCTTGCACATCATATTAGGTTTGTGCCAGAATTATCTACTGAAGATGATGCAATGGCATATCAACATCTGCGTCTACCCACCATATCCCTTGCACATCATATTAGGTTTGTACCAGAAATGTCTGCTGAAGATGATGCAATGGCATATCGACATCTGCATCTATCCACCATATCCCTAGCACATCATATTAGGTTTGTACCAGAAATGTCTGCTGAAGTTGATGCAATGGCATACCGACATCTGTGTCTACCCACCATATCCCTTGCACATCATATTAGCTTTGTACCAGAAATATCTGCTGAAGATGATGCAATGGCATATCGACATCTGCATCTACCCACCATATCCCTTGCACATCATATTAGGCTTGTACCAGAAATGTCTGCTGAAGATGATGCAATGGCATATCGACATCTGCGTCTACCCACCATATCCGTAGCACATCATATTAGGCTTGTACCAGAAATGTTTGCTGAAGATGATGCAATGGCATATCGACATCTGCGTCTACCCACATATCCCTAGCACATCATATTAGGCTTGTACCAGAAATGTCTGCTGAAGATGGTGCAATGGCATATCGGCATCTGCGTTTACCCACCATATCCCTAGCACATCATATTACAAGCATGACTAGAGCAGTGACAGCACTGCATTCTGTGATGGATGGAAAGCAGATGCAAGGCCAGACTGAGACCTCTCCTTTGATATAGCAGGAAAACTCACATACAAACACACACACACACACACACACACACACACACACACACACACACACACACACACACACACACACACACACACACACACACACGCACACACACACACACACACACACACACACACACACAAACACACAAACACACACGTGTGCATGTGTGCATGTATGTGTTTTAGTGCTATTTTACTGTACCTAACTCTTGAAACAGATGGCATAACTTCAGATGACCATGCCTCACAGCAATGCAACCATACCTGCAAGCTGTTTCTTTCTTTTTTAATTTTCTTAATGAGATTACATTTGTCAGTTACACAGTAAAACTCCACTGTCAATCATGAGCGGGCAGATGATCCACTGTGGCAACCCCTAACCAGGAAAAGCCGAAAGAGTAAGAAGTTTACATTTGCCAGTTTGGTTTTGTCCCCGCAATCTCCCCCGAACTAGTCTAAAAGAAGAGGAAGGGGGAGTGCTTGCCAACCTTAACACTAGAATTTACATGAAAATACAGTTTGTCATTCTGGTTGATAAAAGGTATGTGCCCTGTAACACTAGAAATTCATTCTAAAATGAATGCAGCTAGTGTGATGATACTAGTTTAAAAACAATTTAGGTGGACATAGGCACTTCCTATGTATATAATGTATTTTTTCTAAATACATTTTGCAGTAATTCACACTCATAGGGTGAACATTCAGACCAAAATAAAGTTTTAACTCATAACTGACCCCATCTTGTTTCAGTGCATTCTGCACAACATCTTTACTGCCATTAAAATGCATTCCAGGATACTACTTAACACATTCCTGACTTTATTTTTTGTGTTAGTAATGAAATCAAAAATTTTAACTTACTATAATTGCAGTGAACACATACTTCATTAATCTGTAATCAAGTCATATATTGCTGATTAAACACACACACACACACACACACACACACACACACACACACACACACACACACACACACACACACCTGTTTAAATACAAATGTATGCATTTTGCATGCATTCACATAGATACTCTATGATTTATGTAACTTTTGAGTTTCTCAGTATACCAGTTTACGACAGACATTTATTTTCAGTTCAGCATTCCCCCACACCCACCCTAAACAGGTTCTGCAAGTATTAACAGAAATATCTGACATTTAACTCCCACACCCTACAACTGGTTTAGCTTCTTAACCTTCAACTGAAAAAAAAATACAAGTTCAAATGTTAAGAAGGAACCATGATATATCTCAAACTACTGTAACTGACACTGTTAAACTGGTACAAGTAGTATGCAATGCTCTCTAGAGACCTTAATCGACATTCAGGTCGATTTATACTTTTTAGAGCTGCGATGCATACAAATTGTCACACACTCTTGGACTGTTAACAGAACAGTTGGCACCACATTCCAGTCTGTGTAAAGTATTAGTAAAGCTTCGTGGGGAAATTTTAAAAAATCAACGTGCTGGCTATAAGGAATGGTAATAACAGTCGTGGTCTATGTGGCATACTTAAAGCAGTCTTCATTGGACAGTGATCTGGCTGTTAAGTCCTTCTTAAGAGAAAGCAGTATTTTACTCATACTGCAGTGACTACATTATCCTTTAGGGCTTCTGATCCTTAAGTAACTCTTTGTGACACATCTGTGCTCTGCTCATCCCCTGCTTGATCCACTAGATATATTTTATCTATGGCTCTCTGTTGACACTATTAGTAATAATCATTGCATGGCTTAATGGCAGCAAAATATTTTACAGCAAACTCCAGTGTTTCACTTACACATGAGCAATTATCTAGTCCCCTCAGCGTTTCTGAATTTTGAGTTTTCTTTTTTTTTTAGTTCATAAATCTACATGTATGTGCATATATATGTATGTATTCACACAATGTCTTACACTGTATTCTGCATTTTGAAAATATATTCCCATCACCCACCATCTTATCAGTAAAGAAATGTTTCACAATGTCCTTTTTTATGTGAATTCCTTTAATCTGACAGGCATGTCCTATCCTATCCTATCTGTTCTACTCCTTTATTACAATTTAAGCATATTGTGGCTTCCTTTTACTCTCGTAAGTACCATAACTAGATCTCTCTTCCATGTTTATTATCAAGTGAAAAAGTTCTGTTTTATTAGGTCTTCATACAACAATCATTCCATTAGTCTCAATATCCTGTTTGCCTCACTTTTTAATCTCCAGAATTGGTTGTTGAATTTTGGTCACAAACATGAATACCTCCTGGTGCTTGTCCTTTATGGCATGATAGTCCAAAAGTCCATGAACTAGCAGATTTGGAATTAAGTCTGATTCTCCTAAGTTTGTTTGTCTTAATTAATTGTATGTATTTATTGATTGATTCATTGACTGTGATCCACAGGATTGACAAAATTGCTCCACATTAGTCAATTAATGTATTGATTGCTTGATTGATTGTTTGATTGTGGTTCACAAGACTGACAAAAAGGCTCCACTGCCTGTCACAAAAGTAACCCAATAATTCCACCATTGGGATGAGAGCCCTCTGGCCCATTCATTCCCTGGAGGAGGTGAGAGTTGGGCATTAGAGAGTGTGCCAGTCTGTATCTCCTTTGGAATGTGCTATTCCCCACCTCTGTGGCAGCTTTGGAAGCTCCACTTTGGCCACCTCTGTAGTTGCACGCCTACTTCAGTGCTGAGTGGTTATATTTGGAGCTTTAATCTGCAGCAATACATGTGCATTCCTGCCAGTGCCAGTAATGCAATAAGTTAAGCTGCCTTCCTCCTCACAGGATAGGTGAACTGGCACTGGACTAGTCAAACAGAAGTCATCTGATGTGCAGTTGAGGCTTTATCCCTCTCTGTGCTGCTGGACGGCTTATGGTGTTTCTAGGTTTTGAGGAGTTTTTCAGCATATTGTGAACTCCTTGTATACTGATGGACTATGTTAAACTTCACTATTATTTTTAATGATCACTCAGTGTTGAAATGGCATATGCTGAGTAATAACGTTATTGGGGGATTGTTACTATCATTAGGTTTTGAAACTGAACATTTTGATAACTGTTGTTTAGAGAACTTGCTAGTAGGAGTTTTCGCTGGTAAATGTGAAACATGCCACGTATTCATCTTAAACTGAAGTTTTACCTATCAGTTCAAGTAATTGTGAAATATTGTTTAATTAAATGCTTTGAGGTAAGCAGAGCACAAAACATTTTCTAGATAGTTCTATGCAAGATTATTTAGATTTTTCTGGACTTCAATATGATAATAATGTGGGTTGAAATTTGTGTTCTAGTCAAAAAGTGCACACTACGGTACAAGTAACATCTTAGAATAGTGTGGTGTTTGTCTGGTTAGGAATAGTAATGGTATTGGTTTCATTTTTCAAATAATGCCAGAAGAGTTGTCAATAGCACAAAACTGTATTTTTTTACCTGTGAATTCTGATAAAATAGGTAAACGTTTATCATCTGCCTAAATGGCATCTGAAGGCAGTTCTAGTCCTGATATAGCAATCAGTTTCAAAATACAAAAACAGGTCTTTAAATAACGAACAAGAGAAATAAGTGTCTCATATATAAGAAAAGAAACAGAACACTAGGATAGAGAATGCTAACATCACCTCTGGGTGATTTATTTTTACCAGACAGCAACACAATAAATAATACATTGTTTTTCAACCAGTTTCCTTAGTAGGTATTTGTAAAGTTAACAGTAGTACACATATGTTGTTGCCAGGATATGATAAGGAAGGTTGGTTTATTGGTAGCCCACCCCAAGAATAAAAGATTGCTTACAGTGAGTGAGATGTAGATTCTGGAAGATTTTCTGACCCTTTATTAGTTATAGATAATCTGGTGACTAGCATCTTTAAAAGTCTGCTTCTGAAGATTAACAGATTTAAAGTGGTTGTACCATGTCCATGATGGGACACATAGAAGGACAACAGAGATGATATCCTTATAGGTAAATGTTACCAGGGAGCGGTATAGTTACATCAGTGTAATGACAGATATTAATGATGTGTACTCTACTCCCAATGATGAACTATCTGTAACATGCTAATAAGGAAATGCTCACTTTGGCAAGGAGAGATTTAAAGTTATGAACTATTACACCTAGATCTTACAACAGTCTTTCGTTGGCTAAATTCCCACACCTCAACTTGCCTACTGTGTACTCTGATCAAATCACTTTACCAGACATTGTTTCAGGATTGCCTCTGAAAATGAGCACTTACGGTTGCCTGTTTAACAAATTTTGTTCCCCAGTCACCACTGTACAAGATCTTGCAGATGAAATTCTGGAAAGAATACTAAGAGTATTGATGTGCATGCTGTGTGTCTGTGAGTGTGTGTGTGTGTGTGTGTGTGTGTGTGTGTGTGTGTGTGTGTGTGTGTGTGTGTGTGTGTGTGTGTGTGTGTGTGTGCGCATGTGCCTGTGTATCTGTGTGTATTTGTGCTGCAAAAGTACAAATTTGTGTCTGTAATTTTACATGTATCCAAACATTTGCTTTCATGTATTTATGCATATATTCATGTATGTATTTATGTGTGCTTTCTGAACTATGTATTTAGAAATAAGGGTGCTTGTCCATGTGTGTGTATATGTTTCTGTGTCACTAGTACATATATACTTGCCCATAATATGATCAAGATATGGGCTTCCAAGTAAGGCACACCATCTAAAACGTGTACATGACTATGGAACATTTTAATGCCAAATTTACATTGTAGGTATACTGTATCTGACACGTCCAGGTATATAGACAGGTGTTTGCCTTTAAGGAAGTTGATGTGCATAAGGGAAAAACAGATTGCAAAACAAGCTGTCAGACTACTGTTGCATGTCTCTAGCACTCCAAACCAGTTTTTCCTGAAGTATTGCTACATGGTTATCAGCAAAAAAAATGAAATTGAAAATAGTTTTTATGCTGTTTCTACACGTCAGCTGAATGCACAGTCTGGTCTGCACTCTCCTGAAGAGATCTCCTGAGAACCTACAAAAGAAAACATATGTGGCGCAGTATATAAGAAAAATTCTTTACAGTAGTATATATAATCTGGTTGCATCTAAGGTGGAGTATAAAATATAAACGTACAAAAAAAGATTATGGTGAGTATCAATCTGTTCCTGTAACAGGTAAGGTGTTTGTCAGACATACAGTCTCTGTAGTAAAAACATGCATGTTTCAAATGAGTACAGGGTTAGAGCACGAACTTTTAATTATGCTCTCTACCTACATGGAGGCACATGGAAGGTGAGCTAAAAATACTTGCTGAAGTAGCGACATTAAGCAGAACGGTAATATCATTCAGCAGGGGCTAGATTTTACTTGGTATGTCTGCCCATCATATATTTTTGTGGCAGTTAATGGAAGAGTTCAAAATTTGCTTGAATAACAGCTGGCAGAAAATAGACGGAACTATTATATTTACCAGCATTTCTCTCTTGAGCTCTTCCTTTAGAGATCCAAACAGATATGTCTTCTTGGAACAGTCAAAACAATTTTTGTATGCACATAGCTTAGCACTTAGCACAAACTTTAGCATTGATATCTAGTTCTGAGCAGGTGTTTATTTAGAGATCCTTATAAATTATCAACCATAAACTTATCTTAATTGGTAAGTATTGTATTTTTTCCTTAAATGGTAAGGAAGTTGGGCCTAGCTGTAGTTGTGTTGTCGCTTTCCCACATCCCCATTTTGTTATACTTATTCCATAGATCACACAGCCTTAAGGAAAAGAGCAAAACACCACTGAAAATACAAGATTGTTTTGAGAATTGTTGTCCAGGAAGAGTTTGCACTCAATAATTCATTAGGTTTTATTTATTTATGCTGTAAACAAAACAATTTTAATTGTATCATAAATAGTGTATTTAATGATAACCTTTTGAAATGTTAAGTCCCACTACATTGAGTCCCAAAATGCGGAGACTGAATGGCTGAAACATTGGATTTATATATACTAAGTCCAAGATGCCAGTTGTGGAAATATTCCCTTTTCTCAGTGGTATGGAGATCCTCCAGTTGGTATATATAAGTTTGTGGGGGACACAGGTGAAGCTTGATCATCACCCCCCCACAAAAAAGTTTTAAGGAGAAGAGTGATCAAGATCCATTCTTCTCTGGATTTTCAATCTTGTTTTCAGCTTGTCAGCACCCAGCATTTCAAGTGTCAACATTTCAAATTTAACATACTGTGGTACACTACATCCTGACCCCATGCGTATACAAGGGAGGAGAGTTGGGCACCAGGCTAGCAACCTGTCCCTGAAAAAATTCTATGGAAACAACAAGTGCTGGAGAACGCTTGTTGCACAATGTGCTGACTGGCACGTGAACAGACAGAGAGAGATACACTTCATAATGCAGACTTAGTCTAAATCAGACACAGAAGCATTTACAACGAAGTGTGCATTTTGGAAAATATTTTGTGATATGGCTATGGCAAGTTTATCACAGAACATTTACATTAGTGAACGTTTATCACACCAGGCCTCAAACTATACTTCTCTTCCATGATCTACAGCAGGAGAAAGACAATAAACTTCTCAGAAAGTGTTCATGGCAAGCATATATCTATTCAATAACATATCTTCAGTAACTCAGAAGAATACTGTAATTCTAATTCAGATTTCAATGTGGTGTTAACGTATAGCAGATAAGTCTCATAACAGTTACTTCCATTTCATGACTACTCATATTAGTTTACAGTTCGGTAATGGTGAGGCTGAATGTTACCCTTCTTCTAAGTCAATGCTTAGTCTGCCCTTCAGTGCCATTTTACCAGCTTGTTTTGCTTGTATGTGTGCAACTGTGTGTGCATGCACAAGAGTGCAACCTGGCATTCCTCCTGTACACATAAAACCAAGAAATTCTTTGATCATTTAGTGGTTGTAAAATGAAAGGTTATAAATGATACCTCAATTTTTTTGTGTTAGCTGCAGATTCAGCAAAATATAGTTTTGTCATCTGCATAACCATTCCTTAGCTTTTAACCTCCCCTGAATTCTTAAGTAGCATGATTATTGCTACATACACCTCTGTGCTTTCATGGCGCAGTTAAGGCACATGCTGCTAATGCTAATCTACCCGCAGGATCTGCTGGAAATAGGAAGGTTTAACAAATGCAATGTTCAGCAGTTATTGCAATATCAGATTATGCCTGCATTTCTTAAATGGTGAGGTCAGCAACTCCAAAAAAAGCGCAAGCAAGTCTGAAAATGTCTGCTTACAAATAACTATTCAGCTTTAATTTAATAACAGACCTGGCTTAAGGAAGGGTAACTGTCAATAAATATATTTAATGGATAACAAATTGTAAGTAAACATTTAATGTACAAAACCAGTTTTTGACTATTTCAAGTGTGGGTTTGTGTATGTTTGTGTATGTTTGTACTGTGTGTGTGTATGTGTGCAAGTGTGCGTGTGTGTGTGTTTTTGTGTGCTCGCTCGTGTGTGTGTGTGTGTGTGTGTGTGTGTGTGTGTGTGTGTGTGTGTGTGTGTGTTTGATCATGTTTGTGATTGTGCATATGTGTTTGATCATGTGTGTGTGTGTGTGTGTGTGTGTGTGTGTGTGTGTGTGTGTGTGTGTGTGTGTGTGTGATCGTGTGTATATGTGTGTATTTTTGGTGAAAGGGACTTGTATAGTGCATGTATATGTGCTCACAGTGGTGAGAAGCCCAGACTACATCTTTGACATTTACTGGAGGCACAAGAATTATGCTATGGTTAGAGGGAGGCTCACTTTGGCAGCATCTAAGAAGCTGTAATTAATTTCATATTAGTAGACATAGCTGCCCTAGGTGCAACCATGGTTTGCAATACATTCAGAAATTAAGCATGTTCCAGTTTGCTGCTAAGAAGACAGAAAACCAGAGAATGTTTATTGCATTAACTGCTTTTATATAATTGGTAAGCCTCTCTCTACCTTTATAGTCTTATATTAACAACTCAGTGATTCGAAAAATTGAATGAAATTATACACCAGGTTAAACACTTGCAGATCTGTTAGTTTTAGTTATCATGATCATATAAGGCAACTGAATAGCAGACCATTGAACATGACATACAAACCTACTGTGATATGTTTGAAAGGTAGTAAGGAATGAGATCTCAATATCTACTTATACAAATATATAGAAAGAGAAAGAGAAAGTGACAGATAATGGAGGAAATGAGTTGAGTGAAAAATGATTAGCACAAATTAAAGTACTTAATATTCCTTTGTTTCTAGCTCTAGTGATACTATCAGCAAAGTATGAAGAAAGCCAGCCTTAACAATGATTTCTAGTTTTGGAAAATATACTGTAAACAGTTTCTTGGAATGTTTTTCATGACAGATTTTTTTTGCACTGTTGCTATCTTCTTCTTCTTCATCTTCTTCTTTTCCCAGTTAGGGGTCGCCACAGTGGATCACCCGTCCACTCATGATTGGCAGTGGAGTTTTACGGTGTTAAGTTGCCAGCTTGCACCCAACCTTCCACAGAAGGCACACACACACACACGCACTCATGTCTAGGACCAGTTTGGGGTGTCCAATCCACCTACAGCATGTGGGAGGAACCGGAGCACCCAGAGGAAAACCACACAACCACATGGAGGACATGCAGACTCTGCACAGAAGGCACCCCAGCCAAGGATTGAACTGGAGAACCTCTTGCTGTGCTATATACTGCAGAATTTTGAAAGAAATGTATGCATTAAGAGAAAACTCATAGTTATGTGAAAACTGAATTATTTACTTGTCTAGCTCTTCAACTAGTTGGGGAACTACTGCTTTGAAATATTCAGAATTATGATTAAACACAATGTGTACATGCTAACACATCCACATACAACCCATTACATATATCTAGCTCTCTATTTATATATAGATAGATATAGAGATACACGTATATCCAAATATATACACACATGCATATACATACACAACACAAACATACACACTCAAGCACATACCAAATGACAAAGCAAGACAATTAAGCATTGTCACATATATATTTTTTTACCTTCACATACCAATTACTGACAATATGAAGTCACAATGCTTGGAATACTAACTCCATCCAGTCTGAAACTATAACTAAATGGAAAATGATCTGGAAGTAGGAGAGAAATGTCTTACCATAGTCTGTAATGTAAGTAGGGACATATCTCCTATAAACATCAAATTACTCATTCCTTGTCCTACACAGTTTTATAATAAAAAAGTTAAAACTTCTCAGTTTATAAGGCCAGGCAATACTATATCATTTTAACCTGTTTTTTACACAATACTTCATAAAAAGACAATTAACACTTATGCAAAAAAACAATTGTCAATGTATTGAAATGAAAACTACAAAAGTATGAAACGTGGTACAAAGTTACAATATCTAGTAACATGATGTTTTCCAGGAGATTATAGTTTGAGAACTTTGCAGTAATAATTATTTTTATTCCAAAGCCCAATAGCTCACAAATTCTTTATATGTCTTACAAATATAATTTCCTGCTAATTAATCCCCTATATATTTTTTTATAGTGTACAAATTTTTGTTATTCATTTGTTATTACTTACTTATTTACTTTAAGTTTAGAAAAAATGGAAAAAGGGGATGGATATTTTTTGAAACCTCTTCATTTTATATCCCTGCTTCCTTAAGGATGAAGAAAGTAATTTTTTTTTTTTATTTTAAATTGATACAGAGGTACTTACTGGATTTGTCTCAGGCTGGATTGGTATATGTTCGGTTAGTTCAAAGTGCAGCTATACTTTGCTAAGTACAAGATCAGCATAGCTAAACAAAGATATGTGATACAGAAAGGTCAGTATTATAAGGCTGCACTATGTCCATTGTTTTTATACAGCAGTTACATTTTATATATTGTAAACCGAATAACGTTTTCTGCCTTGTCAGTTCTCATACAGATGAGCCTTTAGGGTCACATTTATAGGTTCATAGGTTGGTACTAGGTTATCGGCCCTAAGGCCTGTGCAAGCCTAGCCATAACAATTCCCTGGAAATTTTTTCCCACAATATTTACTTCTCTGGGCCCCTGTCTAGCAGGGCGACTGACATGATCCCCGGGGTGAATTTCCTATCTCCCATCCAATCATCAAGGTTCCTTTTGAAGAGGGCCAATGAGGTGCTCTGCTTGACATGTATGTGCAGTCTATTCCAGAGTATGGGGAGTCTCTGGGTCAGGAACCTATCCCCTCCAGCATGTTTTGTTCATTGTGATGATAAGGTTTAGATCCATGGAGCATGTGGCTCTGAGGGATTTCTTTAAGTGGAGCATGTCCAACAGCTCAGGGTTTGACATGGCCTTGTATGTTAAGCAGAGATCACCTCTGAGTAGACGATATGCCACAGAGTATAGCTGGAGTTTTTTTAGACGGTCAGCATATGGCATCTGCTTTAGGCCTGTCATTCTTTTAGTGAGGTATTTCTGTGGCCTTTCCAGCTGTTGCAGATGTCTTGTGAGGTACATACCAAATGGGGCATTATACTCTATAATGTGTCTAATGAGGGATGAGTACAGTGGGACAATGACCTCCTTTTTCTGGATGAAAAGCCCTTAGAGATGAGGTGTGCCACATAGAAGGATTTCCTGACTGTTGTGGTGATGTGGTTATCGAAAGTGAGACCACTGTCCACAGCACAACACAACAAGCATATCCATTCAGCTGTTATTTTGAGTGGCATAAGCCAAAGGAAAAAATAAAGGTAGTTTCAGTCTTGCCGCCTCTATAAACTATTATCCTCAATATGACAATGGAAATGACCTTCAAAAATACAGTTATAAGAGTGTAATACCATTTTTAAGTATTTTAAATATCAGTGTGCCGTTAATACAAATGGACTAAACTTTTGCAGTGGGACAATGACCTCCTTTTTTCTGGATAAAAAGCCCTTAGTGATGAGGTGTGCCACGTAGAAGGATTTCCTGACTGTTGTGGCAATGTGGTTATCGTAAGTGAGACCACTGTCCACTTGTGTCCCTAAGTCTCTCATCACACTTTCGATGTTTAGTGTCCTGCCACCTATGTGGTAGTTCATGGGTACATGGTTTTTCTCAAAGGGGATAACTATACATTTCTTGGCATTGAGCTTGAGCCCATGGCTCTGGCACCAGGCATCTGTTTCTGTAAGGCCCTTTTGTAGAATATCCACATCATTTGGGGATTCAATAATGGCTCCCAGTTTGCAGCCATCTGCAAACTTTGTTAGCCAGAGTCCCTTAGTGTTGACCTGTACTTCAGAGAAGTAGATGCCAAACAAGAGTGGTCCCAGGACTGAACCCTGAGGTACTCCACTTGTCACGTGTCTGGAGCTGGATTTGGAGTGAACCCTGAGGTACTCCACTTGTCACGTGTCTGGAGCTGGATTTGGAGTGAACCCTGAGGTACTCCACTTGTCACGTGTCTGGAGCTGGATTTGGAGTCGGCTGCTTTTACAGTCTGGGTTCTGTCAGTGAGCCCGTTGGCAACCCATTCCCTTCTTTGCAGTGCTTAGTAAGTTAGAACATGCAGTCTAATTCCCTAAATCACAGCTCTTGATGCTTATTGAGATAAAGAAGGAATAAAATGCATATTGCTATTGATGCGGAAAAAAAAAAAGAAAAACTAAATTCATATTATTTTAAGTACTCTGTATTTTTGGTTGATTTTAAAATCACAAGTTACCTTACAGATACTATATGAGAAAATATATTTAAGTATGTGTAACATTTAGTGTTAAAGAAAATAGGGCATGTTGAGTTTCACAGTAGCAAGGATGCAGTGCAGACTGCTCTACAGACAGCAGTAAGTGTGGGTACTAGCGAAGGCCAGCTATTATAGTCTGTTATTTTGAATCAATTCAGAAGCTTATTGCAGGCATAGTACACCTTCATCTAGAGCCTAGACATCTGTTATAGCAAATATGAATGCAGCATTGCATTGTGGGTGCCAACAAGGAAACAATCTGGTGGTCACCTGCATTTCAGCAAATGTCAACAGGTTTAGCACATCCAGTAAGAAAAATACATTGTCATTGAAGAGAGTGCAGCAAGAACAGTCTCTTAAGTAGCAAAGGAGCACCATGTAGCAAGAAGAGCTGAAGGCAACCAGATTCTGCGGCATACCTTTCAAGTATACCTCATTACGAGGAACGATCCTCATGTTGGGTCTTAAAAAGTCCATGTACCTCAAAAGTTCCACACTGAAAGGGTCTGTCACACATTCTGTGTTAGGCATGTTTTAACTGATGTCCATGGTAAATAGTAATGAACAATATTAATTCATCAAAATAACTTCTTATCAGTATAAAGTAGCACATTGTAACCATTCTATGACCTTCCTACTTGAAGTTGTTAGTAAGCTGTTTGATGGTGTTCCATATTTTGCCCATTTGTTCTACATCTTGAGAGGCTGTGCTCCTCATTTAGGAGACGGAAGGTTGAGTGCTTTACACTGCAGAGATAGACCATTTTTTAAAAATTATTTAAGTAAGTAAAACCACAGCAATGCATGCATGCTGCAAAGCTAACTGAATAATGCAGAAATTTTTGTATTAAATATCTAAAAAAGGAAAAACATCCGATTTATTAAATAAAGTAAGTATATGCTCATCAACCTACTGTCTCCTTGTGATAATTATATCTTGAGTGACAAATCTGACAGATTTATATGAATGTCATATATTGCCTGCTAGCACAAACATTTCAAAAGTTAGGATGAAATATATTTGCCAAAATGCTATGAGTAAAATTACCTTTGCTAAAAAATGTCACAAGCTTTTTTGAAATGAAACATTTCACACATATAATCAAGGAGAGATATTCCCTTTGCTCTCTATTCCAGAAAATGTTCAAATATCTCTATATCTGTTTCTCTCTCTTTCTCTCTCTATATATAAATATATATATCTATATCTATCTATATATATATATATATATATATATATATATATATATATATATATATATATATATATATATATATATATATAAATATATATATCTATATCTATCTATATATATATATATATATATATATATATATATATATATATACATTTTTTGGAAATGCACAACTATGTTAGCAAAGCGAGTCTTCCCTGATTAATCCTCATACCATAGCACTCAACCTTCCGTCTCCTAAATGAGGAGCACAGCCTCTCAAAATGTGGAACAAATGGGCAAAATATGGAACACCATCAAACAGCTTACTAACAACTTCAAGTAGGAAGGTCAAAGAATGGTTACAATGTGCTACTTTATACTAATAAGACATTCTGTTGATGAATTAATATTGTTCATTACTATTTACCATGGACATCAGTTAAAAAATGCCTAATACAGAATGTGTGACAGATCGTTTCAGTGTTGAACTTTTGAGAAACATGGACTTTTTAAGACCCAAAATGAGGAACGTTCCTCGTAATGAGCTACACTTGAGAGGTATAACTCAGCCCCACATATCTAACTTAAGATGCTGGCTGCTTTCGTAACTTTGCTGATGCATTCTTTTACACAATATGTAGACAACATGTTGCTCAGATGTAATACACCTCTTTGTGAATAGGAAGTTTATATCACACTGACTACAATCAGTTCCATGTTGTTGGGGGTGGGCTGTACTCATCACACTGCTATAGAATATAAAAATATGTTTGCTACAAAATGGTGCTAGTTTGTTAGACACTGCTTGAATAGGTTCATAGGTGTGTATTAGGCTAATGGCCCTAAAGCCTTTACAAGTCTAGCCCATAGAAATAACCTAGCATTGTGCCATCCAATGTTAATTCCCAGTGCCTCTATCAAGTAGAGCCACTGGAGTGATGCCCAAGGTGAACTTTCTATTACCCATCCACTCATCAAGATTTCTCTTGAAGAGGGTCAGCGAGGTGTTCTGGTTGACATGCATGGGAAGTCTGTTCCAGAGCATGGACAGTCTCTGGGTAAGGAACCTGTCCCTCCAGCATATTCTGCTGATGATGGTAATGAGGTTGAGGTCTCTGGAACGTGTGGTGCAGAGGGATTATAACAGAGCTGGGTCAGACATGGTTTTGTAAGTCTAGCAGAGATCACCTCTAAGTAGGTGATATGAGACAGAGAATAGCTGGACTCTTTTGAGTCTGTCCATGTAGGACATGTGTTTAAGGTCTAGGATCCTCTTTGTGAGGTACTTCTGTGGTCCCTCCAGCTGTTGCATGTGTCTAGTGAGGTACATGCCAAATGGGGCATTGTACTCCATGACTGGCCTAATGAGGGAAGAGTAAAGAGAGACAATGACCTCTTTCTTCCTGGATGCAAAACCCTTAGTAATGAGATGTGCCACATAGAAGGACTTTCTGACCACAGTGGCAATGTGGTAGTCAAAGGAAAGGTGTCTGTCAACCTGTGTCCCCAGATCTCTTATAATGCTGTCAGTGTTCAGTGGGCTCCCATTGATCTGGTAATTAGTGGGAACTAAGTTTTTACCAAAGGGGATGAGTACGTAATTTTTGGCATTAAGCTTAAGTCCATGGTTTCAACACCATTCATTGGTCTCAGTGAGGACTTTCTGTAGGATGTCTGCATCACTTGGGGAGTTAATAATGGTTCCCAGCTTGCAGTCATCTGTGAATTTGGTCAGCCAGAGTGCCTTTGTGTTGGCCTGGACTTCTGAGAAGTAGATGCCAAACAGGAGAGGAACCAGGACCGATTCCTGTGGGACTTCACTCATGACTGGTAGGCAGTCTGACGTGGAGCCCGCTACTTTCACACTATGCGTTCTATCTGTGAGACAATTTGCAACCCACCTAGTGATATAGGGGTTGATGCCTAGTTTGGTGAGTTTATCAATAATTCCCGAGTGAGGAATGGTATCAAAGGGGGTTCCTATTACGTTGTCGAATGTTTAGGTTGTCAAACACTCAAAACCGCGACAGGCCAATTACTCAAATTTTTTTCCCAGGGAAAAAGTTTGCTTGACCATCATCAGGGATTTGTCCTTTCCCCCAATGTAGAGCAATCTTGTAGTTGGTATATTTAGTTAGGGGGAGTGTGGAGGCACAGCCCTCCACTTGATTAGGGTTTTAAAGTATGTTTTTTTTTTGTTGGCTAAGCAAATGCTTTCACGGGGAAAAAATTTGCATAATTGGCAGGTTGCAGTTTTGAGTGATGGACATTTAGGTATCGACGTTTAGACATTCAACAACCTAAGTGTTTGACATTCTAATATAGACCTTATCAAAGCCCTTGGCCAGATCGAGGTAGGCTGTATGCACTGCCTTACCTTCATCCACAGCCCTGGTGACTGACTCAAAGAAGTCAAAAAAAGGAAGCCAATCTGGTGGACCCCTGCCATAAACAAACAGTACAACAGAAGGAAGAAACTATTGCAAAAGAGAGTAAAATACCATGAGTGGAGGAGCTCCATGGTCAGCCTCAGTAAGAAGCTGCAATCCCTGATAAAATCCTCCAAAGCTAGTTATGAAGACAAAATTGCCACTGATTCAAAAGACAACCACAAATCATTCTATAGTTATGTTAAGAATCTCAATGGCAGCACTCAGATCTGCTCTGAGTTACAGCACAATGGCACTAAATATACAGACCCAACTGATATTGCCAACATCCATGCAAGTAGGTTCAGTGCTAACTTTACCCCCCTCTCACCCCCTAAAGAGCCTATCTCTATGCAGGAAGAATGCAAAGTTCCTCTAATCACAGCTGCACAGGTAAAAACCACACTCTTCAAAGTGAAGAATACAGCATCCATGGGACCAGACAACATCCCAGGCTGCGTTCTACATGAACTACAGAACAAACTGGCACCCCACCTAAGTACCATGTTCAGTCATAGCCTCACCTCAGGCTTTATGCCTGCTGAATGGCGCACAGCGATGGTTATCCCAATCCACAAGGGGGGAGCCACCACAGACCCTGGGAACTACCGCCCCATTAGCCTGATGAGCTTGGTGTGCAAGGCTATGGAAAGTATCATCATGGAACTTATAAACAAAGACATTGGTAATCTCCAAACTCTGGACCCCACCCAGTTCGGGTTTGTAAAAGGCAGATCATGTCTCCTAAACCTGAAAGACTTCTTTGAAGCAGTCACCAAAGCCGTAGACAAGAGTAAGGTGGTTCACACAGCCTATCTAGATCTTGCCAAGGCTTTCAACACCATCCCCCACTATGGAATTATAGATAAACTCACTAAACTAGGTATAAATCCCTATGTCACAAGATGGGTTGCCAACTGGCTCACTGACAGAACCCACACTGTGAAAGTAGCAGACTCCAAATCCGACTTCAGACCAATGACAAGTGGAGTACCACAGGGTTCAGTCCCGGGTCCTCTTCTGTTTGGTATCTACTTCTCTGAAGTACAAACTAACACAGAAGGTCTTTGGCTAATGAAGTTCGCAGATGACTGCAAACTAGGAGCCATAATCGAAACTCCTAACGATGTGGACATCCTATAAAAGGGCCTCACTGAGACAGATGCCTGGTGTCAAAGCCATAGCCTCAAGCTCAATGCCAAAAAGTGCATTGTCATCTCCTTTGGTGAAAACTCTGTACCCATGAACTACAACATAGGCGGTAGTATACTTAACACCGAAAGTGTGATAAGAGACCTTGGGACACAGGTGGATAGTAGTCTCTCCTTTGATAATCACATTGCCACAGTAGTCAGGAAATCCTTCTACATGGCACACTTCATCACAAAAGGTTTCTCATCCAGAAAAAAAGAGGTCATTGTTCCCCTCTACCCATCACTCATCAGACCCATTATAGAGTACAACGCCTCTTTTGGTATGTACCTCACAAGACATCTACAACAACTGGAAAGGCCACAGAAATACCTCACAAAGAGGATTACCAGCCTCAAACAGATGCCCTACACAGACCGTCTCAAAAAACTCCAGCTTTACTCCATCGCATATCGCCTACTCAGAGGTGATCTCTGCCTAACATACAAAGCTATGTCAAACCCAGAGCTGTTGGACATGCTCCACTTAAAGAAATCCCAATTCCTCTGAGATACACGCTCTAGGGACCTAAACCTTGTCACCACAATAAACAGAACATGTCAAAGGGATAGATTCCTGTCCCAGAGACTTCCCATACTCTGGAATAAACTACCTATCTATATCAAACAAAGCTCCTCATTAGCACTCTTCAAGAAAAATCTTGATGATTGGATGGGAAATAAGAAATTCACCCCGGGGATCACCTCTGTGGCTCTGCTCGACAGTGGCACAGGAAAATAATTTTCTTGGATGGCAAAAGCCAGGGTACCTTTTTGGCTGGGCTTGTATAGGCCCCAGGGCCAATAGCATAGTACCTACCTATGAAACAAGTTGATCAGGCATGATCTCCCATTCACAAAGCCAAATTGTGCGAGGTCTAGAGTTTGGAGATTTCCTATATCTTTGTTAATCAGGTCCATGATGATGCGCTCCATAGCTTTACATATCAAACTCATCAGGCTAATGGGGCGATAATTCCCAGGGTCTGTAGTTGCTCCCCCTTTATGGAGAGGGATGACTGTAGCAGTGCACCATTCCATAGGTACAAAGCCTGAGGTGAGGCTGTGACTGAATAGGGCACACAGATGTAGTGCCAGTTCACTTTGTAGCTCATGTAGAACACAGCCAGGGATATTACTGGGTACCATGGAAGCTGTATTCTTGGCCTTGGACAATGCAGCTTTAACCTGTGCTGAAGTAATGCTGGATGCCTGCCATTCTTCCAGTATTGTGCTTGGTCCCTTAGGAGGGGAGAGAGGAGTAAAGTTGGTACTGAATCTGTCGGCGAGTATGTTGGCAATATCTGTTGGATGAGTATAGGAGGTACCATTGTGCAGCATCTCAGAGCAAATCTGGGTATTGCTGTAGAGGTTCTTGATATAGCTATAGAAGGCTTTGTGATTGTTTTTAGTGTCTGTTGCAATTCTGCCTTCATAGCTGGCTTTAGAGGATTTGATGAGGGATCTCATTTTTTTTGTTGTGGTTAATAAGGGAGTTTTTCCAGTCTTGGGACTTCACCTTTTTCTGCAACAGTTTCTTCCTTCTATTGCAGAATTTATTAATGGCAGGAAACCACCAGATTGGCTTCCTTTTTTTGGAGGAGATCGTCTTAGTCCTGTTGGGTATGGCTAGTTCCATGCATTTGTGTACATGTTCATACAGTGCATTGGTGCATGACTGGGCAGTCATACAGCTATTTTCCATTGACATGGGTGCTGTGAAGTTAGCCACCTCTGTTTTTAGGAGTCCAAAGTCAGCTTTGGGGAAATTTTTCAATGTGGTTACCTTTGCGGGGGGTGAGGGTGAGATGTGGATTTCCATACTGATGAGTTTATGGTCGGATGTGACCAGGGAGGGAATAACTATTGGTGTAGAGCAATGGTCACCCATGTTAGTAATAACCAGGTCAAGGATGTTGCTTCCTCTAGTGGGGGTCAGAATATGCTGGTCCAGGGCATTGGATTTGATGAATTCCAGGAAGCCCTGGGCCAGTGTATTGGTGCTTGGGTAGTTTTCCCAGTTTATGGAGGGGTAGTTGCAGTCTCTTAATAAGAGAGTGTTGGATTGGACCTTGATAGATTCCAGGGTGCTTAGGAATGTGGAGTGAGAGTCTAGGGACATGGTTGGGGACCTATAGCAGGCTATGACCTGGACCACCGTCTTATCCAGTGTTAGTTGTACCTGAAGTTTCTCAGATGCGTTATGCTGGTCTGCTAGTCTGGAGGTGTGCATATCCTTTATGAATATGCAGACATTACTGCCGTTGGAGCTTCGGTCCATGTTCTGGGGCTGAAAGGTGTGGAATGAGTTATAGCCTGGTAGTGTAGGGGTGCTTTCTGCTGCTTTAAACCAAGTCTCCGTTACAGCACAAATGTTGATGTTCTCCATTTTGAGGAGTGCTTTGAGCAAGTGCATCTTGAGATTTAGACTTCTAGCATTGATCAGCATTACTCTCAGATTGCACTTATTTATAGCTGTTACGGTGGTAATTTGGACTTTGGAACACCATCTAAAAAAGGCACTATAGGGGTGGCAAGAGCCTCTTGGAAAACCCAGGGGTGACAGATGCAGGCCATCTCTGGCAGAGCATTGAATCTATCAATCATGTCATCCCAAGCAGAAAGATACTGGATCCCCTTTTTTTTGTTTGTACTGCGTTATCATTCTGGGTGATGGTAGGACACTGCTCAGGGCTAGTATCATACCTGCCTGGGCCACATAATCCGAGAACTCCACCATGTCTCTTTTCATGTAGTCCAGGGAGGTGTGTATCAGGTCATTCACACCCACATGAACAATGACAGGAATGGTTGACTTTATTAAGGAAACACTGCCTATGCCATATCTATGTGAGTCAAATCAGTGAATCACAGATGTTGTACTAGTCCCCCCCCCTGTTCCTAATAGTAAAACTGTCTGTAATTATGATGCAATTCCAAACAACAAAAGGCACGTATTCACACTGATAAGCCTCTCTCTCTCTCACTATATATATATATATATATATATATATATATATATATATATATATATATATATATATATATCTTTCAAGATCAGAAAAAAAGCAGCTGTGATGTCATGATTAAGAAAACAGTGGAATAATAAGTGCTGTAAATTTTTATAGCCTATCATTGTCAAGGCAATATAATGTTTATAAAGTATGCTATAAATTGACTAGGAGCTCAATACTGATTGTGGGGTCCAAGGTTAAGAGGTTTTGGTCTAAACTTGCAAATTTTAGTGGGTGAGATTCAAAATTCTATTATTCAGTGCTGGGACGTTTTGTTGTCCACATACTTGACAGTGTTGTCTCAGAATACTTTTAATGACGTACTACGTTTTGTTGTGCATAGGCACTTATTCCCAAGTTTTGGTAGTTTAGGTTAAAGAGTTTGCCCCATTTTATTTATTATTTATATTCATTTTAAGGAATACTTTTCTGCATCTTATCCTGGATACACATACAATCCCAGAACAAATATTCAAACAGAATCAGTTCAGGCGTTGCATATGTGTCACACATTGCTTCTTTAAGATGTCTGTAGAATAGAGGGACCTGAAATAGCTCCTGCAGTCTGTCCTGAAGATTAACTCTCCTAACAGGCAATGTTAGCCATATAGCAGCAGTGTAACCACTGGAGTCATTGCATCCTGCCAAGTGACATGTTATGCCCCTAAAAGGAATTAGCCATTCACAGCATATGTAGCAGGCATTAGAAAAACTCATTATAGCAAAATAAAATGTAGCAGTGTGCTGTTTGTGTATTGGTACATAAGTCTCTTGTGCTACATAAAGAGCATGGTGAAACCAGTACATGTGAGATGTACATGTGCATGTTCTGTAACTGTAATATTAGTGGAATATTTACAGTATTGGTACTGCATAGCAAAAACTTTTCTGTCATATGTCATTAAAAGAAATGCTATAGTTTCCCCTTCTAGTATTGTATTAATTCCTGCAGCATGTATGATTGGTCTGAAAGGATCTCCTTGTTTATTTTTTTCCAGTAACATTTTTTTCATATTGTGCTCTACTTTAAAATGTATTCAAATACACTGAAATGCTGCCAGCAAATAATGCAGTGTAGAAATAAAGAAGGTGTTTGGAGGCTTCAGGTAATATATTGTGTTTTAACAGCAAATGTATTATGTCTGAGGAAGAAATACATTACTCTAAACAATCTTTGCTGATTCACCATCTGTCTAATATTTTCAGAAGAATAACATGATAGGAGGTGTGGGACCAAAATTATCGTATCCAGTAATTATCAAATAACCTGGATGTGCACAACCCATGCGGTAGATAGTTTTCTTATAGGGGAAGATAGTGTCATATATCAGCACTGCAAGATCCCCTCGCATGACATATACAATATCGTCAGAGATAGCTGGGGTGTTCATAAGTAGCTGAATTAGCAACATTTTGTGACAATGAATATTCACAGGCATTACAGCTATATCTTTTAATAGTACTGTTTCATATAAAATCAAAGGACGGCAAAACGTGTTGCAGTGATGAGCAGCAAATAATGGAGAAGAGCGATTTTATTATGAAGGTCTTAAAGTACAGACTATATATTACATACACACCCAGAATGGTATTTCAAGTCTGCAGCAAGAATGCTTTCAGAACAAGAAATGTCAGTATAAAGTTTCTTACATCACAGATGAGTACAGTTGTACAGTCAATGCCAAATTCTGAAAACTGTCTCACTGTCATAAATGAAAGATATGGATGCCTAGCTTGCAAAGTTTGATTCATTTCTTATCTCCAAGTAAAATGGTTGTTCATGGAGCCTTTTCAGGT
This sequence comes from Protopterus annectens, assembly GCF_019279795.1. NCBI lineage: Eukaryota > Metazoa > Chordata > Ceratodontiformes > Protopteridae > Protopterus > Protopterus annectens. The sequence goes on from NC_056734.1 coordinate 585,621,193, forward strand.
ATAACCTGGGCCAAAAGTCAAAGATAAATGCAATATGTATGGACAGTATAGAGTAGCTGACTGACTATCATGATTTTGCATGAGAGAAGAAACAGGTATACATAGATTAAAAACACCTAGACTTGGTGAGAACATATGCGACACAGACAATAACCGGAGCTTGAGAGTGACCTCCAGACCCCACAGCTGTGAAATATTAATCTTGGCCAAAATGACATTGTGTTTCCTACAAAGACCATCTGCATGGCATATTTTGAAGTTCTATATCCTCAAGGTTTATACCGTTTTGTTTAAATGCTTTGATTCCTTTTTTGTTTAAGGTTCAGTGGGGAAATATGCTAAATGACCATTTTATCATATATGTCATACAGAGACATTAAACTCAAAACTAGTAAACATTACAACTAAAATTGCATAACTCAAACTCCCTTTTGTTTTGTAACTACAATCAACACAGCCCTAAGTATTTGATAGAAGTAAAACACATCTCACGACTGTTCAAACAGAGTATGACAGTAATTAGAGCAGTTTTACTTGCAGCATTTTATGTTAAAATTTTCTGCAGTCATAAACTACAAAAAAGGGAGTTTCCAAACTTGTGACTGTACCCATAACTGTAGTGCTATGCAGAAAGCAATAGTCAAAAATAAATAAATTAATTGATCAATAAACATTTTTAAAAAAAAGTTATTTGTCTCCCTATCAAGGCACCTGTCATAATTCCATAATGACCTGTTTTCATGCCATCTAACCCAGTGAATATATTTTTTTTAAGTTAACTGTTAAAACATTATAACTATACATTGTTTTTCATAATGACTTCAAGACACTTTAAGCTCTGGAAAAAAGCTACATCAAATATTATGTTTCTATTTTAAATTATTTATTATAGTATATATTTATTATATAATAATATAAATATATAATATTTTAAATATTATTTTTATATTGTATTTCAACTAAGCAGACAAGCTTTTTTTCCTTTTAAATCAATTAAGAGTATTCAACATTCTTTTATACTCTGTATGTCAGCAACTGCCTCTCCTGTTAACAAAAAATAGTAAACTTGTTAATTTGTTTCATGTTGCAGCGTATAAAAGACTGCTGAAAATAAACAAATGCCAAATAGATGATTGCAGTGTAAATATTTATATTTAGCACTAAAACCGTCTGTTTGCTAATCTATGCTAGTATGTGGCAACTGTCTTTGTGTGTGTGTGTGTGTGTGCATGCGTGTGTGTGTGTGTGTGTGCGTGCGTGCGTGCGTGCGTGTGTGTGTGTGTGTGTGTGTGTGTGTGTGTGTGTAGACATGCAGACATGCATAAATAGCTGGATATATAGATAAAGATGTAATGGAGAGACATAGACATATATTGCTGATACTTCCCATCAGCTTCTGGGTTAGAGCACTGCCTGTGCGTGTCCAAGTTACAATGCATTATGGAGACAAGAGGAATATTCTAGTGTTTCTACTTCCTGTTAAGACATGTGTCAAGCACCAAACTGTACACACGCAATCTGCAGCTTTTAAGCTTATGAGTCCCTCCTTGCTGTAGTTCTGTGTTGTCCCCACAAGGAGCCAGACTGCTATGATATATGGAACATATGCGTCATGCAACTAAATCCTGGCAATGGGTGAGTCAGCTAAATCCACTACTATAATCCCATACTTGTTGAGTGCTTGATACCTTGACTGTTATGCATGCCTTTCTACTTCTTTGCTCAATAATTCTGGATGAAGCCAAAAACAATAAGGGGGTTAAATACCTAAAATCACTGACAATTTTTAAATATCACTCTAGTTCACTTAAAACATTAACCAGAAAGTTTGCCAGAAAAACACACTTTTTATGAGATACTGACCAAAAATATGAGAAAAAAATCTGTACATTTATGCAAAATCTGAATATTTGCGATATATGGCCATCAATGTAGTATCCTTCCTCATCAGGTGCAAAGAACATGCATGTGCATTAATACATGCATTAGTCTCCATGCTGAGATGAAGCGTTTATCACTGTCTGCATGTGCATTAATACATGCATTAGTCTCCATGCTGAGATGGATCGTTCATCACTGCCTGCATGTGCATTAAAACATGTATTAGTCTCGATGCTGAGATGGATCATTCATCACTGCCTGCATGTGCATTAAAACATGTATTAGTCTCGATGCTGAGATGGATCGTTCATCACTGCCTGCATGTGCATTAAAACATGTATTAGTCTCGATGCTGAGATGGATCGTTCATCACTGCCTCAGACAAGGGGATAAGGCTTAATAGAAAAGAAATGACTTCATTGCCAGGATGCCAGCCCCTTTGGAGTAAGGGGTGATTTTTTATGGGCAGACAAGTGGCAAAATACGTTCAAAAATATGAAACCACCAGAAACATACAGAACTAAATAGATAAACATTATAAAATATAGTACTTATCTCAAAGCACATAAAAATAAATGCAATGAATTCTACAACTTTTACCAGGTAAAAGAATGTTGTTTTTTTATGGCTGTGTCCACGTATGGAAATGAGGATGGGTGATAGTGACATATATAATAATCATTGTCCTTGGCTAGTTTTGACAAGTCAATCTTACTTCCCTTAATGAAATATATATTAGAAGAAAAACTAAGTCCAATATCCTGAGATCATCACATTTTCTGTTTGCCAAAGATAGTATAACAACACTTAATTTATGAGTTGTCATGACTTCCAGCTGAATCACTGCAAAGCTCTGTTTAGAATTATAACTGTGAGGATCAAGTAACTGTCATGCAAATCATGGCTGCCTGGATGACAGCCCCCACTGGAGTAGGGGGGACATTTCACTGGAAAGCAATAGGGTAAAACACATACAAAAAGTAGTACTTAATAATAATAATAATAATGATAATAATAATAATAATAATAATAATAATAATAATAATAATAATAATAATAATAATAATAGTGCACCAGGAAATATCTGACAAGAAGCATCCAACTGTTCTGATAACTATTAGCTAATCTTCTTCACATATACGTAAAACAGTTTGACTCTGTGCAGGAATGTAGTTTTATGAGAAGGTGACTGAAATTGTTTTAAATTTAAGGATATAACAATATAAACAAAAATACTGCACCCTAGCAAGTATAAATGTGCACCTATGGTAACATGCTAGCAGTAGTTTCAGTTAGGGGTCAGTTGTTTCACTGTTGTTGTTTAACTTGTTTCAGTGACCATCTTATCTTTAATTGGGTTATTTATGTTTTGCCCACAGATGGAAAATGGTTTCTGAACAATAAAAGCTCTTGATAACACACATAACAATGAATGCCATCAGCTTAAGTATGTCTTTACAAACTACTAAAAATGCTACCAGTACAACTGTGCAAACTGTTAATAGAAAATATATAGTGTTGGTTACATAAAATATATAGTTAGAGTATTTGAGAAGTGTAGTTAATAAGCAGTTTGTGATAATCTTCTTTTGTGATACTGCTTTTTATAATATGGAGCATTATTTCCTCGTTTAGTGTCTGTAGCTTCTCCACCTGTACTATTTTACAGACCTTGACCACCAGTCGGCTCACCTTTTGGGTTATTCCACTGCACCAGAAGAGCTGAAATATGAACAGAGGAAAGGAGACTGAAGTATTATCAGTGTTACCTACATAAATAATTGTTTTTGTTTCCTGATACACATTAACTTCCATGCATATGCTGGGTAGTGCATATGGGTGTTCATATAATGGGCACTACAAGGGAGTCACCTGACATTTATGGTGGAACCATCCAGGACTGCCCCACTCACAATGTTTTACTGTTGATATTTGCTGCTGATACCTCTGTTATTTTTTTGATAGATTTTAGTCAAAATACCACAAACTATATTTCTAAGAAGGTGCAAAATCTCTAAATAGCTTTTGTCATAGGAGGCAAGGTCCAATGAGTTCCACCTTCCCCTAGTTATTAATGTAAAACTCTTTAAGATCATTTGTCTGTGTTTTCTTTCCAGAACCAGAAAAGAAGGAAGAAAACAATTCTTCACACTCTGGATGTCCACAGTCCACTGTGATACTACACTGACAGAACATAATCATAGAGGAATTCTATTCAGCTGTTTATTTCCTATGAAGGCAAGAAAAACTGCCAAAGCAGACAGTTTACAAATAGTTGTTTCAGGCTATTCCTTTTTGTTATTCTTAGTATAACAAGATACTTCTAGGCAAAGTCAGGACCCATTCTACTAGGGTTCTGGCTACTTCTGCGGCTGTTTAGAAAGGCGTGATTTCTAGGGATCTTCTAAAGACAACAACATTATCTTTTGTGCTCACTTTTACCAAGCACTAGATTTTGAAATAATCACTGTTACAGTACAAACACGCTTGCTCCTTTTTTATTTATTTATTTATTTACATTTGTTGACTGGGAGTGTCCGACTGGACGTAGGTCCATTTTCACCGGAGGCCCGGGGGGAAAAGCTCCACAGTAAAATAAACAGACAGTAGTTACATTGGATTACATAGCGATTAACAATTTAACATAGCAATTACTTACAACATATTTACAGATGAAGAACATAGTACATCAGTAGACAACTAGAATCTTTATCTGTGAAGTACATAACAGACATTAACAAATGTTACAATGAGAAGTTCCTGCTGTATAATAAGTACTAGGCTTATGAGCATCTGAGCTTGCTATAATCAAGGTAGTTAGTGGAAAGAAAGGTAGTGGTTGGATAGGGTGGGTGATATTAGAGTGGGAGTTGCAAGGGCATAGCCAGCATGTTTTTAGGTGCGCTTTTAGTAAAGTTTTGAAGTGGGTGCATGATGGTATGGAGGTAATTGTGGGTGGGAGTGAGTTCCATAATTTGGCTATGGTGCAAGAGAATAGTGCTTTATTCTTTTCTTTACTTTTTTCCTACCGGGATGTGTTTTTTTTTTTTTTTTTTTGTCATTCCATTCTTCTCATAATAAATACCTAACTGACAGGGCTTTAGCTTTTCTTGGTCTGAGGAAAGAAAGCTATGTGATTTTTGGCATCCTAAAGAGTTTCTTTATAATGTTGTCCTCAATTGCCATGGTAGTTAGGGCATGCGGAAGGTACCCTTAAACTCTGGAAGCTGTACAGTCATCTAATCCTTGGCAAAATATGTCCCCATATAGCTTAGGCTGCAGCAATAGTAACAATGTCAGTGACCTGAATTCAGTAGTGGGTAACCACAAAAAGAATATTCACAGATATTTATGCAACTATCTCACATCATTCAGAAATCTGGTTATCCATTCATGATCTAGAAGTTTTCTGCTAGTGCATTACAGCATCAGGCATACTAGCAGAGGATTTTTTTCTACAAAATTTCACTCACTTACAGGTTTGATTATCCAGCTGTCATTCTTATGCTGCATAATGTTTTAAGAATTATCTCACAGATACGTATGCATGTACCGTGACTTGTGTAATAGGGCTGCTCTCTCTCTCTCTCTCTCTCTCTCTGGTTCACCTCTCTAAATGGGCTTCAGGTCTCATCTCTGTGAGTGTCATAGTAACCACAGTGCAATAATTAAAATGAGTACATAAATGCAGTGGTTGACAGTGGTGTTTAAAGGATCACTGACAGAACTGTACATCCTCTTCTTCAAAGCTGAAATTGCCACATAGAACTGGAATATGGTGTCTGTATTTCCTTCACATCAAGCTGGGGGGGGGGGGGGGGGGTCAGCAAAAGAATCAAGCAATTAAAATCCTAGTAGTTAAATTTCCATTCCAGAAAAAACTGTGGCTAAATTCTGTGGAGCAAGCAAACCAAGTTTCTGTGTGTTAACAAGTGACAAACACATGGTTTGTGTTAAGTGACAAACACATGGTTTGTGTTAAGTGACAAACACACGGCTTTACAAAACCAATTGTTTGAATGTCCATTTTGATTCATTTCTCTGCCTGGTTTAAATAAAGGTAGCTCAGCACACTTTTAAACTGTGCATCACAATTTATTAGACAGAGTGTGTGGACATCATAATTCATTTCTTATTAAAACCTTTTTAGTTTACAGTGTATATCTGAAGATTTGCATCTATTGATGATATTCTTATTCTACAGAAAATTGATTTAATTTCTGATTAAGAGTTACTTATAGCACTTGAAACTGTATCTTAAGGCATATCATTTTATGCTTTTTATTTGTACTTTCTTATCTTTTTAAATGACATAGGCTTACTATGTTCATTTCTAAGATTAACAAATACTGTTTAAAGGAAGAAACCTTTATTTTGTATTTGCAGTGTAGGGTTACAATACCTCTCACTAGACTGGCAAACAGGGATAGTTATCCACATTTTCAGAAAAGGGGGCTCAGATAGAGTGTTCCAGCTACAAACATATAATAATTCTCAGTCTCTATGGGAAAACATAGTCACAGTACTTGCAGGGAGACTTCATCCAACATGTGAGCCTTTGATTCAAGAGAAGCAATGCAGGTTCAATACTAACCATGCAGTGCAGGCAACAATGCATCAGCCATTTGGCTTTAAGCAGATATTGGAAGGGTCGTGGGATTTTGTCAATCCTGTCTACCTGTGCTTTGTGCACTTGGAGAAGGTATATGACCATATAACCCAAAATGCCGAGTGGACATTAATAGAAGAGTAAGGATCCCTTAGCTGCTGCTGTGTGTCATTCTGTCACTGCATTTGAGGAGTATCTGCATCCATTTTCTTAGCATTAAGATTAACAAATTCAGTGTAGGCGTAGGACTCCTCCTTGGTTGCGTCTTGTCTACCTCCCTATTTGTAATTTTCATAGACAGGTTATCAAAGTGCAGGAAAGGTTTGTTGGGCATCTTCTCTGTAGGTGTCTGAGCTGCAGCTCAGTGGTTTGCAGATGATACTGCCTGCGTAATCTCAAGTGATGCGGTCAGGTGATTCACTGCTGTGTAAATTCAACATGCAAATCTGCACCTCCAAATCATCAGTCATGGTTCCCTCTTCAAAAAAGAATAGCTTACTCTCTGCAAGTTATGGAAAACATATATCTCAGGTGCAGGGGTTTAATGATGTTGCAATATTGTTCAGGAATGAGGGTAGAGGGGAATGGGAGATTGAGCAGCAGACAGGGGTATGAAAAGCATTGTACTGGATTGCGGTGGTGAAGCAAGAAATGAGACATAGGAGGAAGTTCTCTATTTGTTGGTCAGTCTATATCCTCAGTCTCACATATGGATGTGAGCTTTGAGTAGTGACTGAAAGTATGACACTGCAGATATCAGCAGCACTTTTAAATTTCAGTTGTATGTTGATATCACGAGTGGTTAAACTCCAAACATCAAAGTGACAAAAATAACATTTATCACCTCTTTTTGTTGGGCTGCCTCTTTATAAATGTCCTCCAAGGTTGATACACCACAAAGTAAGGGAAAAAAGAAAAAAAAAAACAATAAAAATGCACACAGAAATGCAGTGGCGGCAATACAGGTGAGCTAATTTGCATTGATGGTGATAGATAACTGTGCAGCAGTTTTCCATTTCTACACAGACTCAGAGGAGGTGTTTATGTGCAAAACTGATATGCACGCAAGGATTTTGACTTGGTAATTAATTGCAACATTATATTTAATTCAGATAAGCAGTAAAAACAGTTCAGGAGACCATCACTAGCAAGATCTTTAACATTTGCGAGTACTAGTAATATGTTTTAACATACAGAGAATTCTTACCACAGGAAATAATAAAAGTGATTGAAAACAAAATAATCCTACTGCATTTTAAACAGCCCATCTGTATATCATTCATGTTTACAAAGGATTGCTAGCACTCCTTATCATACATCGCAACTGTACATATTTTCGCAGAATGTCCAGATTTTTCCCTCATATTTTTGGTCTGTTTTTCATATAAAATTGTTGTTTTCTGTCAAATTAGTGGCAAATCATTAAAGATTGAAGTTAGAAAATAATGGCAGACATTTGCTTTTCATACTTCATACCCTTCAGAAAATTCATGCTAATGCAAACCCTGTTTAGTTTGTAAGAGCACTACTTAAAAATTGTTCCTATTTTTGGGCCTTTGTCTCACTTTTATATATGGCTTTGTCAAGATTTCTAGCTCTAAAAGGTTGAGAAGTATGCTCCTTATTGCAAAAATGCTAAACTCTTCACTTAGGCAAAGTATCTACCAATATTCTGCTTGTTGGATGAAAATGTGAACACAGTACCATGGTGCAGGTTGATTGAAAGAAGACTCCTGAGGTTTAAGCCACTAATCTAATATATAACTTATGTAAATACAAGTTAATGCAAGACACTAATCATAGAAGAGTTAAGAAAAACAGATTAAGAAACTGTTGCTTTAGACAGTATCTCTAAAATCTTAACAAGTCATGTACTATACTTTAAAAAAATCCATAATTAACAGGCCTCTAATCATTAAAGGGAAGGGTTGGCATAGCGGTTAAGCTATTTACTTCACTGACACAAGGTGCAGGGTTTGGTTCTCTCCTTTGAAGGAAATTGGTTAGGCCCAGGAGGGCAACTAGCCTAGTATTTAACTATGAACCTGTGAGTCATAGAGCAAAAGTTGGTGGGTGGGTTGGCATAATGATTAAGAAGTTTATCTCACAGACATACTGTACAAAGTTTGATTTTCATATCTAAGGGAAATTGGCTAGGCTTAAAATGGTCTGCAAGGGCAGCTAGCCTAATATTTGCCTAAGAACCAATGAAAACTACTGATACAATGTTAGTTTACAGTTCCCTGGATGGTGCAGTGGTGCAGCAGTAGCATTGTCGCCTCACAGCAAGAGGTTCCCTGTTTGATTCTTGGCTGGGGTGCCTTCTATGTGGAGTCTGCATGTCCTCCCTGCATTTGTGTGGGTTTCCCTTGGAAGCTCTAGTTTCCTCCCATGTTACAAAGATATGTGCCTTAATCTTTTCTCCCTGGGCCTCTGCTGAAAACTGTTAACAAATGTTAAATAAAATTACCTGTACAAATAGGCTAATCAGCTATTTTCTGGTACCAGGAAGGGTAAGTACATTTAGATCTCATGCTTTGCAAAGAGAAAATATGACTTAAGACCTGGACAAACACATGCGCACACACACACATACACACACACACACACACACACACACATACACACACACACACACACACAGACACACACACGCACACACGCACACACACACACACACACACACACACACACACACACACACAAACACATATACTGCAATAATAAGTATTTGTTTCTGGAGATAAACATATTGCACTTCAAAATTACAAAACTATCTTTCACCTAACATATCTTCAAAGTGACTCACAGGCAGCATACTGAAAAATTACTAGCATTATTTTCCAAAAAATAACTCAATTACATTATGAGCCATCACAAATGTATGCAGACTGCAAGATCAATGCATTATCATATATGTCTGTAAAGACATAAAACTAAGTCAGCTTAACTTCATAAGCAGTCTGTGTTTATGCTGAGACATCACATAGAATCAACCAGGAGTCAAGGCAAAATAATTCCAAGCATATTTGGCCTTGTGAATACATGTTTATAAGCTGAAGCTCCTGTCTGTATGCCAGCAAAGTAAATATCTTATTAAAATCGTCTGTTAAAAAATGCGATACAAAAACGTTCCATACAAAGCCATTTTTTATAGAGCATGGATATGGCATTTAGGGAACATACTGGAAATTTACTGTGGACTATTGTTGTATTAACATTTTCAGGTCTCCTAGTATAAAACAAAAAGTGAAATGAGAGAGCAAGAGAGACAGCCAGACAGGCAACTGATCATTATTGACATAAACTACCAAAATGTGTGAGCAGTATCAAACGCTGAAGCTATATATAAGGGCAGACCAGCAGTGTGCCTGAAAGCACACATGAGATATTGCAAAGAAGGGACAAATACTTGGGGCATTATGTTCAAACAAATAGCATGGTTCAAAGGATTGAATAATGTACAAGAAACTGGTCAGCATATAGTATGCATTACTAAAATAAACATGCTTATAACATCTTATAAGGGAAAAGCACACCAAGTACTGGATAACACCACAGTCTCAGTCAGCAAAGGAGAGCCTGTATATAGTAGTGAGTATGATCAGTATGTACAGTGCTATCTGGTCACCTCTATGAATATTACAGGCTTATCTGCATAAAACTGCATGAGACAACACATATGATTAGTTGTTTACATGTTATAACAGACCTATCTGCACTAGTGCATGTCTACATAGCAATGTGCCCTAAGTGTAATGATCCCAAACTATGGCTGTCTAGCACCCACAAAAGACATATACCCTAGTCTGTAGTTTGGCAGTACTTTCTAAAATGTGTCATACCTAGAAAAACATAAAAGATTCCAGTATTAGAAATTCCCGTGGTCTTTTTTCACCATGAGGTTAGAGTCAGCCTCATTCTTCTTGCCATCCTTAACTAGCACGTTATTGTTGCATTAGAGCCCATCTGTGCATGGATATGTTAACAGAGCAAGAGATCCCACTGTACTCTCCTCAAAGGCTTGTCTGTTTTTGCTCTTTAAGACACTGTCAGATCTGATTCATTTTGAAACACTGCGCCAAGAGTACAAAGCCCATTGGCCAACACCAAGCCCCTTTACCTACCTTACTCATGTGTTCAAACCATATCACTAACCCTATCCCTGCAGTCACAGCAGTATACATTAGGGTACTATACCACTATTCAGACAAATTTTGTGTGCAAGTTATTGGCACTTTTTTTCTCTTCTTTTTGTTACTTGTCAGAATCAGAAGATCATAGGATCATAGACAATTACTAGGTTATTGGCCCTGAGGCCCTTACAAGCCTAGCCAAGAATTTAGCCCATGTTCTGACAAGTCAGCACCCAATGCCCCTGTCCAACAGTGAAACAAGTGGAATCCGAGGGGTGTATTCACTGTTCCCCATCAAGTCATCCAGGTTGCACTTAAAAAGGGTTAATGAGATGGACAGGGAGTCTATTCCACAGAAGGGGGGTCTCTGGGACACAAATCTGTCCCGCCAACAAGTTCTGTTGATGTCACAGACCAGGTTGAGGTCGCGCATGTGGGTTACTCGAGTGGAGCTTGACTTGTGGATGTGCAGCAGTCCCATCAAGAAAGGGTCTGAGATTGCTTTGTATACCAGACAGAGGTCACCTCTGAGGAGTCTGTCTAAGACTGAGTAGAGGGACAGGGTTTTTAGCCTATCTGTGTAGGGTGCATGTCTAAGGTCATGGATTCTCCAGGTGAAGAACCTCTGTGGTCTGTCCAGCTGCTGCATGTGCTTTTTTGAGGTACATGCCAAAAGGGGCATTGTACTCAATAATGCATCTTAAAATGGGAGAATACAGGTATGTTACAACCTTGTTGTCCCTGGATGAGATACTCTCCTAAAGAGGTAGGCCATGTAGAAAGCTTTCCATACAACGGAGGCAATATGGTGGTCAAAAGTCAGTTTGCAATCAACCTGGGTGCACAAGTCCCTCACAACTGATTGTGTGCTTAGGATCTTGTTATTAATGTGATAATTTGTGGGGATGTCACTCTCCCCAAAGGGCATGATGATGCATTTTTTGGCATTCAGTTTGAGGCCATGTTTCTGGCACCAGTCATTTGTTTAGGTGAAACCCTCTTGGAGAATGTCCACATCACTAGGGGAATGGATGACAGTGCCCAGCTTGCAGTCATCTGTAAACCTGGTCAGCTATAGCCCACTGGTTTTGGCCTGCAGCTCAAAAAAGTATATCCCATACAACAGAGGCACCAAGACTGATCCCTAGGGTACACTGCTTGTTATGGGTCTACTGCTTGAAGTGGATTCCCCTATTTTGACTAGATAGGTTCTATCAGTGAGCCAGTTTGTTACTTATCTGGTAGCATATAGACTGAGAGAGTTTATCAATTATACCCGAGTGGGGAATAGTATCAAAGGCTTTGGCCAGATCAAGGTAGGCAGTGTGCACCATCTTCACCTCGTTCATGGCTTTAATGACTGTGTCAAAGAAGTCAACCAAAGTTAACAGGCATGACCGCCCCTTGATGAAATCAAACTGTGTGGGATTGAGTGTTTGGAGGTTGCCAATGTCCTTATTAATGAAGTCCATGATAATCCTGGTATAATGGTGTAGCAGGGTTCCTAAATATGCTGCATGTTCCTGCCTGAGTTCATGTAGGATGGAGCCTGGGATGTTATTGGGTCCCGTGGAGGCTGTATTTTTTGCCTTTGAGAAGGCAGGTGATGGGGGTCAGGTGCTGGGATTGTTCTGATTTACTGAAGGGGAGACAGAGGGGTGAAGTTTTTGCTTAACCTGTCTGCCAGCAGGTTGGCTATATCTACAGCGTTTGTGTATGTATTGTCCTTGACCACCAGTTCTGAGCAGATCTGAGTGCTTCCTTTGAGATTGCAGACATATGTGAAGAATGCCTTATAATTGTTTTTAGCAGACGTGGAAAGTTTGGACTCAAAGTTAGCTTTGGAGGATTTTACTAGTGCTCTTATTTGCTTGTTCAGGCTAAGGAGAGATTCCTTCCAATTAGGCACCTGCTCCTTCTTGGTCCCAGACATAATTTTGTTCCTTTTATTACAGAGTTTATTTATTGCAAATGTCCACCAGACAGGTTTACTCTTCCTTAAAGAGGATAATTTTGTACTGTCAGGTATTCCTGATTCCATGCAGCTATATAAATGCTCATATAGTATTTTGGTGCAGATTTGGACATTTGTGCCAGTTCCTATGGAGGGAGAGGGGTCTGGGAAGCTGTTTATACCTTCCCTCAGGAATTTGTAATCAGCTTTGGAGAAGTTTTTATGTATGTCCCTAGCTGGGGGGAGGGGGGTCAAGGGAGATCATGACTTCAAAAGTGACCATTTTGTGGTCAGATCTTACTAGAGAGGATGACACTGTAGGGATGCTGCAGTGGTTACTTATGTTGCTTAATACCAAGTCCTACATATTATCACCTCTTGTGTGGGTGTTGACCAATTGGTCCAAGGCACTTGTACTGAAAAAAATCAATGAATCTCTGGACATTTGTGTTTTGGCATGAGTAGTACTTCCAATCTATGGTTGGATAGTTAAAGTCACCCAGGATCAGGATAAAGGGTTGAATTTTGATAGATTTAAAGAGGTCCAGATAGATGAAATGGGTATCTTTGAGTCAAATTTGGGGGTCTGTAGATGGCTATGATTTGAATAGGGGTCTTGTCAATGGTTAACTGCAGCTGGAGTGTCTCCTGTGCATCATACTGTTTGACCAGCCTGGAGGTTTGTATGTCTGTAATATATTTTGAAACTCTACCTCTTTTTACATTACTGCCCATGGTTTGGGGTCTGAATATATGATAGGATGAGGAACCTGGTATGGGTGGGGTGCTCTCCTCAGCTTTGAACCAGGATTCTGTGACTGAACAAATGTAAGCATCTTCCAGGGTTAAGAATGCTTGCAGTGAGTGCAGTTTCATATTTAGATTCCTAGTGTTTAGCAGCATGACCTTTAATTTGCATTTTGATGAAAGTTTCATGTAGGTAGTTTTTGACCTCATGGCATTTCCTAAAAAAGGCACTATGGGGAGGCAAGAGTGTTTGCCAGAAGTCTGAAACCCAAGGGAGACAGATGTAGGCCATCTCTGGCAAAGCATCTTGGTCTGGCAACCATGTCTTCCCAGGCTGTCACATACTGGATCCCCTTGGAATGACACCAGAAACTAAGCCAATTGTTAAAGTCTATCATTTTCTGTTTGTATTGAGGAATCATTCTGGGTGATGGTAGAATGCTGCTTAAGGCTAGGGACATACCTGCCTGGGACACATATTCGGTGAGCTCGATCATGTCTCTCTTCATATAATCCACGGAGATACATCTCAAGGCATTATCACCAACATGGACTATAACAGAGTCATAACAGTACCTGTTGTTGAGAGACTTGAGTGCATGTGTGATATGGCAGATTCTGGCACCTGACAAACAACTAACCATGACTCTCTCCTTATCCAGCCTGGTAAAGGGCACATCTGTGTGTCTCACAATGGAGTCTCATGTGAATAATACATGGTTTGGCCTTAGTGGCTGTGAGACACAGGTGTATGGGCTATGTGCAGTGAGCGGTGGGGTGGGCTGTAAAGTTCGTGTGTGTTTTTGCCTCAGAGGTCTCTTTTGTTTGGGTATGTCTTTGTTGAGGACCTCGACATATGTGGGTGTTTGTTGTGTAGGTGTGGGTGGTGTTTGAGGTGTGGTGCTTGCGTTGACACCCTTCTCAGTGCCAGATATACTGGCTTGTGATGGAGATAGCATAGACTCTAGGTTCTTAATGTAATTGCATCTCTCACAAATTGTGTTCCTAGGTGGTAGTAGTAGAGGGTTGTCTGTGTACATGAGGCAGTTGATACACTGTCTCAGGATGCCTATATCAACCAGGAGTAATTTTCCTTTTCTGATCAGTTTTAGTAGATGGTGAAATTTCTCTTCAACAAAAGGACTAAAGATAAATTCAGTAGATTTGTTAGATTAGATGTGTTGATACATGCATCTTCCCACAGTTATATATGTATTGCTCTTTCTTTCAGAGTTCTGGGATCCACAACTATCATCCAGCAGTCTCATTTCCATGTCAGCTTCCTGTTAAAATATCTGTTTACACAGGGTTTTCTAAAAATGTCAAAGTGCTTTACTAAATAGCAACAAAAGAAACCTCACATATTGGCAAAAGGTTCACAGAGCAATGAAAAAGTCATTGCTACTCACAGCATGAATAATCATTAAGTACATTAAAATAAACAAATTAGTTAATTTAAACACAGAGGTAATGGTTACAGTGCATCAGCTTATTACATTTTTGGTATATCCAGAGGGAATGCTTGGTGGAACATATCATTTGTGATTCTTCATTTTGATTATAACAATGTTCTAAGCAATGCATACTGTACTCCAAACAGATGCTAGCATGGATGGGATAAAGCCTTCTCCAAGGTTCTATTGGATACCAGAGAATGTTTGTTGGTTGGGGCAGTTGCCATTTGCTTAACTAAAGATATTCAGACAAAAAAAATAACCATTAGTGGTTCAGCAATCTGTCTTATCCACAATATTACTATAATAAAAATAGCATCACAGAATACATTGTTGAGTGCTAATTTAATGAAAATGTAAAATGTGAGCTTCATAGTCTTCAAGCCAGTACAAATCACTAGAAAAACTTGGTGCATTTTACCAAGCTAGTCCATCACTCTCAAAATTTGAGCTCCGGTTCTTACTGACCTGCATTCTATACATTTTCATTGGAGGCCTGGGGAGAAAAGCTTCATATACATCATACTCTACAAGGCATAGTTCATTATAATACAACATAAGTTCAGACATAAATTTATCAGTAGTAGATCACATAAACAGAGGTAAATCAATGGGTGCAATGACTTATAGATACATTCATAGCAGTTGAAAACTGTGGAGGAAATGGTTAATACAGATAAAAGACAAACATTACGATAATGTGAAAATTTGCAAGAACTGATTGATCTTGAAGGAATACATTTGCAGGTAGTAGAAAGGAATACATTCAGTGAAACAGAGGAAGGGGGGAAGTATGACTGACATAGAGGTAAGTAAGGCCAAACGTTAATCAACTAGTGGAGTAAACATAAGCAGAGGAGAGAAGGAGGAAAGGATAAGTTGGAGATACGGCAGGCTTCAACCAGGGTTGGTACATGAGCAGAGCCAAGTAGATGCTAGGAATTCTATCAATGCATGTTTGAAGGTAAAATGTTTGGAAATAAATCTGGTTGGGTGGGGTAAGGTATTCCAGCTTCTGGCTATGGAGTAGGAGTAGAGACATTTTCCTACTGTTTTATTGGGTTTGGAGATGGTGAGGACCTCAGTGGCCATGTGGGAGGTAGAAGTGAAAAATTCAGATAAGAGCAGGGCATGGTATGGGTTTGAAGATCGGGTTGGCAGTCAAAGTGAGTTGTAAATAGGAATCATTTTAGGGGAGCCGGAGACATTTGAGAGCTAGGAGAGAAGCAGAATGATGGGTGTAGTGTGTAGTGTTAGAAGTAAACTAGATTCATGCTATAACAAGATAACTAAATTCCGGTGTAGTGTGTAGTGTTAGAAGTAAACTAGATTCATGCTATAACAAGATAACTAAATTCCCAATGAACCTTCCATCAAGAACATGCATTGTGTTGTCCTTAAACAATTTCACTGGACTGAGCTTTCACGATATCTCTCCTCCACACAACTAGTTACTTCACACAATCTAATTTATAAACCTGAAATTGTCCTTCTTTAAGCAACATTCTCCTGCACTAATCACATGCAAGGGTAATGTACTCAGGAAATAAATGCCTTTTAATTTCTAGTAAATCTAAAACCATAGATGATGATTCACATTATGCAAGTTAGATGACTAAAGAGTTGAACAACTTACCAAATGAAACACAACAACTCAAAAAACTGAAGTCATTTAAAGACAGACTCAAACAATACCTTTCCAACTCCTGGTTATGCTCCTGCTCTACACCTTGATAATCATCCTACTTCATCACTCTAACTATATATTCTTCTTCTACCATTCTCTTTTCTATGTGTGCATAGCCAACATGTGACGTTTTGTTCCCTTTTTGTATATATCATATATATATATATATATATATATATATATATATATATATATATATATATATATATATATATATGTGTGTGTGTGTGTGTGTGTGTGTGTGTGTGTGTGTGTGTATGTACACACACACACACACACACACACACACACACACACACACACACACACACACACAAATATACACCATTTGTTTCTTTTCTTTTGCTCATGCCTTTGTATGTTTTAGAAATGTTTTGTATTTCTCAAATCCACTAAAAATTTGTAATCACATGCTGTGTTTCTAATGGACCCGAATCCAAAAGACCTGCTGTCAGTGTAAGTGACTTTCTCCAGCGTAAGTCTGCCCTGATTTCAAAATAACTGTTCTTGGTGTAAGTGACTTACTTCAGTGAAAGCCCTAGCTTCAAAGAGGCTTACACTGGGGGGGGGGGCATATTCCAAAAGACTTGCTCTTGGAGTAAGTCTTTTGTAATTTATCTTACTGTTTTATATTTTAGTATGTAAAGATAGAGCTTTTCTTCCCATGTCTCTGCTGAAAAGGGCTTTCTCAGTTAACAAAGGAAAATAAGTAAATAAACTCATTCTTGTAGACACTGTTTACATTTAACACACACACGCGCACACACGCATACACGCACACACGCATACACACACACTCGCATACACGCACACACGCACGCACACACACACTAACACAGACTCACACACACACACACACACACACACACACACACTAACACAGACTCACACACACACACACACACACACACACACACACACACATGAATTTGAAGCTACTTAGCACTCAGGAAAGCAGACTACATTGCTGACTTAGTGGTTGTACAAATAATGTAAAAAAAGCAAGACTTGCCTTTATATCTTCTCCATTTTTCAGAAGCAAAAATAAATGACTTCATGAGGTAGATTTGTGCAATATCAGCCATTAGAGTCTGCAAGTTTTACACTCTGCCTTTGATAATTATTTTTCAGCAGTCTTTGATGTCTACAGGTTGAGAGCTACAGTGAGAGGAAGGCACAGAAAAAAGGGTGCAGAAAAAGTGGTGTACTGCACTCTTCCATAGGTTTGTTGATTCTTTGGCCTTACCCATCCCATGGTCAATAATTAAGTATTACCCCTAGTGAGAATTACTAAAATTATACCATAGTCAATTTGAGGGGACTCATGCATGGAATAAAGCATTTAGGAGCTGCCTTTGTCCATTAGCTGTACAGAGAGTAGTCCTGGGTTGAATTTTCAATTTTCTTTTCCCCATCCAACAATCCAAGTTACGCTTGAAGACAGACAGGAATGAACTTTGTTTTATGTGGATGGGGAGTCTGTTCCAGAGCAAGAGATCCTCTGCAAGACAAACACGTCCTTCCAAACCATTCTGCTGATGTTGCAGAAGAGATTTAAATCCCTAGACAGTGTATTTCTTACGACATTTGACTTGCTAATGTGAAGTAAATTTGTCAGTATTGGGTTGAAAGATGCCTTGTATGCCAGACATGGCAGTCTGTAGGATACTGAGTATAGTGACAGGGCTTGGAATCAATCCATGTAGGGCATACTGTTTAGGCCTTGTATCCTTTTAGTAAGGTATGTTATGTGGGTGTTCTAGTTGTTTCATGTAGATACATTCCAAAGGGAGCATTATAATCAGTGACTGGCCTAATGAGGACTGAGTAAAGAGGGACGATGACATCCCTAGATCTAGACACAATTGTTTATAAGCTGGGTAATATGGAAGGACAATGGACACATGCTGTTGAAAATTATTTCAATGTCCATTTAAGTTCCCAAATCCCAAACATTTGGGTTAACTCTTAGGGGAGTATTGTCACTGTGACAGTTCCAAGAGGAAGATGACTTCGCAAAGTATACGACAATGCATTCTTTAGCATTTAGGTTCAGTCAATGATTTTGGCACCAGTTATTTATTTCATTCAAACAAAGTTCTTCGTTAGCACTCTTCAAGAAAAATCTTGATGAGTGGATGGGAAATAGGAAATACACCCTGAGGATCACTTCTGCATCTCTGCTGGACAGTGGCTCAGGAAAATAACTTTCTTGGGTGGTGTAAGCTATGGTACCTTGTTGGCTAGGCTTATGTAGGCCCTTGGGTCGATAGCCTAGTACCTACCTATGAACCTATGAACCTATAAACCTTCCTGCAGGATGGCTAAGTCATTTGGGGATTCAATGACTGCTGCTAGCTTGCAGTCATCTGCAAACTTAGTTAGGCAGAGCCCTTTGATATTGGCTTTTACTTCAGAGAAGTAGATGCCAAACAGTAGCAGTCTCAACACAGAACCCTGGCAGACTCCACTGGTGAGTGAACTCTCTGTGGTGATAACTTCCCCTATTTGATTTATTTTCCAGGATAAACATAACATACACATGGGCTACACATGTGCACACACATAAACACACACACACACACACACACACACACACACACACACACACACACACACACACACACACACACACACACACATACCATTTGTGCCCTTACAGTTACATTGAGGAGGATCACCAATTTACTTACAGCACATCTTTTGTTTATCATGCACCTCCTGTACATTATGAGTATGCAAATTTTCAAAACATATGCACAGTACTACCTCTTGATCTGAGCACCCACTAGGACCAGAATGAGAATATGTAACTGCTTTATGGTGAGTTTCAAACCCAGTGTTGTCTAAAGGAATAAACCAAAGTTGTGTCTCCCAAGATAAAAGTATATTTCTGAACACTGATTAGGTGTGTGTGTGTGTGTGTGTGTGTGTGTGTGTGTGTGTGTGTGTGTGTGTGTGTGTGTGTGTGTGTGTTGAAAACCACTTTGTACTTTAGTCAACATAGTGATTATTATTTATGCACAGGTTGTTTTGGTAAGCAACACTGAATGGAAAGTGAACTACATAATTAAAAGAATGATGCTGTTACAATTTCTTGTGCCAAGCAATTTCCTTACAGTTATTTAGAGACAACTATCTAATCATACTTTTTTAGTTCAGTTCTCCTGGGAAAACAGAAAAGTATAATATCCCCAGACACTTTAGAAAGAAAAAAATGTTCTAACTTTTCTCTGAATATTCCAGGAAAATA
This sequence comes from Protopterus annectens, assembly GCF_019279795.1. Taxonomy (NCBI): domain Eukaryota; kingdom Metazoa; phylum Chordata; order Ceratodontiformes; family Protopteridae; genus Protopterus; species Protopterus annectens. The sequence goes on from NC_056734.1 coordinate 585,640,914, forward strand.
TGATGCTGTAAGTGAAACTTTGTAATGTTATACTAAATAATAGAAGCAGACAGATTTTAGAAACAGGAAATGTTTCTTTTAAAAAATAAATTGAAACGGGCACCTGGAAAGGCAGTAAATCTCTCCAACATGTACATCTTTTGACCATCCAATTTAAACTGCTCTGTTCTCCTTACGGCATTTAACTATTTCTTCAGGCTTTATTGCTGTTATTTTACAACCAAAATAAAAACATGAACATGATGACAGGTTTCTTAAAATGTATTCCTAATTTATTGATTAAAATACCTGCACTTCATATATCTCATTTACCTTTATATCCCACTTTACATATCTGAATAACCTTTCAGAAAATAATTAAAAGCTGAGTGCATATGCCAACAGAGGACTCAAAGTCATTCAAAAATTCATTTTCCACCACAAGGTTAGTGGTCGGTTGCCCAAAGGAAAATACAATCATTTACATAAAAAGTCCTGTAAATGACTGGCATTTGACTATGTGGAAGGTAAAATCCCTTACATGGGGATCAGGGGACTTTTCCCTTTATTGCAGTAATTATCGATTACGTAAAATTAGTATGTCAAAATGTAACAAATTGTCTTTCAGTGAAGTGTAGAAGAACAATTTTCTATAACACTACTCCAAATACCTCTTAAAAATTCCATATGCCCTTTTTTGATTACTGCATTTTCTGATGCTCTGCCTCAATACATTAATGAACACTCTCAAAAACACAAAAACCCTTGGCAATTAACTGTTCTGTAATATACCAAAAATCAAAAATATGTAATGTGCAAGATACCAAAGTAGAAACACAGCCAGGAAGTGACGGCATGTGTAACAACTCTCTTAAAATATAAAAATAAATATAATAAGATAAGCATTTTCACAATAAAATTGCTTAATCAGATCACATTCAACAAACTAAAGCACAGGTATTATATAGAATTATACCATGCCCCCCCCAAAACGTGCACGCTGATTGGCCAGCGTGCACATTGTAAATCGAGTTATACTAATGGAAAAAGGTCCGGTCGCCCGGACTTTTTTCCATTAGTATAACTCTACTTTTAAAACACTGTCTCGCTATGTTAAATGGGTTTAACATAGCGAGACAGCTTTAAAATAAGCAACGGAGATCTCCGTTGCTTATTTTAAAGCTGTCTCGCTATGCTAAACCCATTTAACATAGCGAGACAGGTTTTTAAAAAAAAAGCAACGAAGAAAGCAAGATCTCCGTTGCTTTTTTTACTGTTTCACTATGTTAAATGGGTTTAACATAGTGAGACAGTTTTAAAATAAGCAACGGACATCTCCGTTGCGTATTTTAAAACTGTCTCGCTATGTTAAACCCATTTAACATAGCGAAAACAGTAAAAAAAAGCAACGGAGATCTTGTTTTCTCCATTGCTTTTGCCCACAGCTCTGATGTACTGCTCAGGCGTGCAGTACATCAGAACTGCCGCGGATGCCAGACATCTGCGGAAGGGCAGTAAACAGGCATTATACTATGCCATTATTTAAGAAAAGTAATAGTTTCTTTTCTTAAATAATGTCATGGTATAATAGCAATAACCCACTTCTGGGTGTGGGTAATGCTGTATTTACCCACAGTTGGCTTTGTTTGGTCCCTCGGGCGAACCACGCCAACCGTGGGTAAATCCAGCATTACCCACACCCAGGCGTGGGTTATTGCTATATCCTGAAACACTCTAACAGTCAATAAATGCAAATGCTTCTCCTATCTCTAGGCAACAAATGACATGATAACTAACACTCCACCTTTCTCTAGACTGCTGCATATTCACATCACATAAATACTCTTTGATAGGCTTAGTTGACCATTACCTCTTAATGGTTATCCTACTAGTTAGTGAATTCTAAATGAACAAGTATTCAACATGGCAATGTATAATTGTTGATTTTGTAATCAACAATCATTATTCCCCATATAAAATTACTTACACTGCAATTTATACTTGCACACCAGCAGTACTAACACTATGTGGCATTTTCCCTTTTTTCCATGGTTGTGTGACTGTTGTCTTGGTGTTTTCTTGGGTTACCCCCCCCCCAAACAAACACACACACACACACACACACACACACACACACACACACACACACACACACACGAGGTACAGGGAAGCTCCATATGAGAAGTGAAGATTGATTCCTGTAAAAAACGTTTAAAAAAATGTCAGTGAGTGAAATGTTTGACCAGTTGTTTTCAATGAGATGTATGAGAACCACTAATAATGCACTTGTTCAACATGTCATTATATCTGGACACCAAATAGCCGCACAAATGTCCTTGTGTTTTTTTTTTTTTTTAGTGCTCCTTTCTTTCCAATGTCTTCTTTTGAAGCTTGCATTTGTAGTTGCATGACAATAGTATTTAATTTGTTTAGGAAGAGCTGCAACTACACAGCATTTTCTTTTGCCACCACCCCCCCACCACCACCACCTGTATCACAGCAATTATCTAAAAATGCACTCTGTAGTCTCACAGTTTAGCTCACACAGAGTCCAGGGAACAATGTATATACCTATATGTCACAACACAAAGCATTGTGGGAAATAATTAATAATTTGTTCCCTTTATGGCCCTTTTTCTGCCTCAGGAAAAGAATCAAATTTCAACCCTTACAAAGCACTTTGTTCTCTTAGTGCTGCCCCATTTTGTAATCTCCTGTTATGGTATGTATATACAGCAATACTTGAAGAACATAAATGATCATTCTTTGTAAACAGTCGAGTATAATCTTCTCAAGGGAATGACTAACTAGCTTAAACAGAAAATAATAATTCCAGACCAGCCCAGAAGTTGAAAATATTGAAACACATGTGCCCAGTAGGAAGCTAGCTGGAATAAAGAAGCTGAACCATGACAAAGTAAAATCTTCTTTTTTAATACAAAAAGGTGAGAGCTTTCACAGTGTTAACCATTGCTTCATCAGACAGTTCATTCAAACAGCAACGGCACTTAAGTACTTTAATTCATTACTAGAAGAACCAATCTTACCACTCAAAGTTAATTCAGCACTCAGCAATCAATTAATTACTATTAATATTATTTAACAGGCACAAACACTTTGAAACTGGCATAGCAAAATGCATTTGACTTTCCTTCAAATATATGTTTTGTCAAGGACGAGCCAAATGCATTTTGGTATGTCAATTTCAATGTGCTTGTACCTGTTGAATATTATTACTTTCTGTTTAAGTTAGTCATTCCATGACTACTTTGAGCTTCCTTTATTAACTGTTAGAGCCATGACTGACTACTTGCTAGAGATGGTGCAGGTTCATGCGAACAATATTAAGATTTTTTTTGGTGGGGGTAGGGGTTGACATTTTCAGACTACTCATCTGTCACGCCTTTTGAATTATATGACTGTGGTGTTGCACCATGCCAGGTTGCTTGCTGTTGATGCAAAAATACATTTTGGAATGGAATCGTGCAAAAAAAGTACAGTATTTGTAAGATTAGTCCCTGGAAACCACTGTATTTATTTAAAAAAGAAGAAATAGAACAATTTATATCCATTTAATGAAATGTCCAGTGAAAACAAACATTCTAACACCAAAGATCATAGAGATGTATTGGAAAGGTTATAACTACTTACTGCCAGTTGCTTGTAAAGTAAAATATATGTCTGGTTCAGAGAAGATGGGGGCCCTGCAAGTTTGGAATAATATATATAAGGTGTAGAGGGGTTCACAGTAGAGGAATAAGACTAGAGATGAGGAGATGAGGATAATTTCATTATTGTGAATAAGAAAATGATGAAATAGTTATTTAACAATAAGATAAGGATAGTTATGGACTATATATTCTCCAAATGCCTAGTACTGCATAAGTAATACCATACGCAACACATGCTGTTGGAAAATAAAACAATATTTTCATAGGGTATCTTGTTCATTTCAGAAAACGACTTTAAAAACTGGGTATCTTACAATATCTTGAACAAAAACAGCAGATAATGGGAGAGAAGTTTTAGTCACAGTGTGTTGCCAATCAGAGATTGTGTGAAGACTGTGAAATCCTCATGGTGTAGATTTTTTTTACATTATTTCCTTCTCCCCCCATTGGTGTTATACGTCTTCTTGTATCAATAGTCACTCCTGTTCTTCCCCACATCTGGGCTCCCCATCTTCCTTCCTGCTCTCTGCAGTCAGGCTGCCTTTTCTGGCTTTAAAACTTGCTCCTGATTGTCATCCTGCATGACAGCCACTTTCTACCCATTATCTCTTCTGCCTTATTTGTCACATTTTTTTATGGTTCCTGTTCTAATGTGCCTTCATTAAGATCTGCTGCCTCAGTCACTTCATCCTACTCTCTGCTTGCTTTTATTTTCCTTCTCTCATCTGTCCTTATTTCCTAAGACCTTCCCAAGGTACTTATTCCACAACTACTCCACCTCTCCCGCTTGTAACCATTCAATCAGGATCTCAACTCCTCATCAAACTTTACAGCATCAAAGTCTTCATCCACAAAGGTCCTAGCTGCCTAAATACCTTGCATTTTCTACCCCTGAGATCTGTCCATCAAATAATCATTTTACATTTCCTCTAACTGACAAAACGTTACCAGACACTTTCCTTGAACCTGTGCTGCACATTTTGTTTTCTTATAATCTGTTAAAATCTTTTCCCCAGACTATTCAATCCTATTCAGTATTATTTCAGTTTATCCCATGTCGATATTTTCTGTAGATTATATTGCATGCTCATTAACACAACATGCAGCTGAGCAAATCATAATAATTTGTCAGGTTAAATTCAACTTATTGCCAAATTAAACTATGACACAAATTACTGAAATGGCATACAATACCTAATAAAATTATGAATACTGCAGCATGTGTATATGTCTAAAGTAGGAATGCACCTCCCACTGCATTCAAAGAGGATTTGTGATCTATATTCCCCAACTTTAATATTCTCACTATTTCATTATAAAATCTTGGGAAGAGAGGAATGCATATCTTTATGAAAACCAAAGGCTCCCTAATAAGACCAAGTCTTCCCATTTTTCGAAAGACTGAGTGACATTGGAATAAGAATACTAAAAAGAGTCCAAGGGAAGGGGGTGCCTGCATAAAAATCCATTCATCCTGCTCTTTACTAGAAAAAAATCACCCGGATGCTAATATTTTTGATAACTAAAAGTAATGTGACTTTCAGCATAAGAATTGTTAATATATGTATGCTTGATGAATATTTACTCCAAGTAAATAAGTAACATTTTACTTGACCCTGTAGTTTATTAACCCATAACCTCTTTTCAGTTTAATAAGGTGGTATCCTACCCACTAAGTAAACATCTAGCTGACTTATAATGTAGTACAAATGCTTCCCCTTTCTCTCATCTGCACTGTGCTGTGTCTCTGATATCTATATTGAAATACCTTGTATGGTGTTTTTATTTACTTGTGCCTTGGTTCAAACAATTGTAAATTTAATTGAAGAAAACGTATTACTGCCAAAAGATTAGACACTGATTGATTTTTACATATTCTTCAAAAGGACTAGCATGTAGAGTTATAACATAAAATACAATTTATACAATAGGGTTTCTGTAAAGGTGAGGTATTCATTGATGAGGAAACACTGGACAAGATTTCAGTTTAAGTTTATGTACTGTCACTCATGTATCCCTACATTCCTCCCTTGTTTTGCCTGGAACTGCACCTATCTTCATGGGTTCTGCTTCTAGCCAATTAGGAGATAGATCATTATAAGCTTTATGGCTTACCTATCTCCAGGAGCCCTATGCATAGGTTTGGTCTTGAAGATGCTGCCCACGTCATTTACAAGCTGTGAAATAGGTTTAGCCTTTCCAGATCTAGTAATTTCAAGTTTCCCCTGACATGTATGCCTCTCTGAACCTTTGCCTTTAGCACCACTGGGACCTTCCTTTTCTTCCATTTTTAGCCTTTTCATTGCTCATCTTTCAACTGTCCTCCAAAGTTGTAGTAATTCTATTGTATAAATCCGGAAAATAAAAGTTCATATTATATTCATTAAATAATTATAAATATAAAACCACTCCTAAAAAGTTATATGTAAAAGAAGGTTGGGGGTTGCACCTCTCACTTATATATTTCCACTCCAAAGATACAACACCTTGGAAAAAGGGAAAATCTCATTTCAGTTAAGAACTATCCTTTGATTATCGTGTATTTACTGTTGTTATCAAATCCCTTTACCTTGCCTGACTAATCACCAGGGGAATTCCTTCCTGATCTAAGAAAGTTGTCATTCCTCTCTACTCCTATACCATCAAGCACATAATAGAATATAAGGGTCCCTTTTGTATGTGCATGTCTAAACACATGACTCAGCCTGAGATATTTAAGGGCACTGCCTTGATTGCCATAAAGTTCTTGCTCTCTTTTCTGTTTCCTACATGGTCTTGCCACGTAACTTCTGCCTACTGTACAAAGCCTAAAAGGGTCCAATCCTGTGCGACCTCCTGCACATCTACAAAACTAATACCCTCAACACTCACTCAAGAGATCTTCACTTCCACAAAAACATAACTAGAACCTGCAGATGAGATAGATATATATTCCAGAGAATCCCTCTTTTATGGAATAGATTTCATTTGGATATAAAGCAAAGTAGCTCCCTGACCATCTTTATGCATAACCTGGATGAAACCATAAAAAACCCTGGGTGTGACCCTCATCAACTAGGTACAAATTAGTCATGTCAGTTGGTACATACAATTTGGAGTATTCTGGCTGGGATACTAATGATCCTCTGGATCAACAGACTAATATTGACTTATGAACTTAATCACCTGTATTTTATGTGATTGTCTGTTTGTATCATTATTTTACATTTGTTCACCTGGGAAGTCTGGCCGGGCACAAAGGCTCTTTTTTAGAATAGGACCACAGAGAAAAATGTATTTATTTTTGTTTAACATTTGTTTACTAGGAGTGTCTGACTGGGCAAGAGCCCATTTTTAGTGGAGACCCAGGGAGAAAACCTCCAGCAGAAATTAACAAATCACATGGGTACACTAGCTTCACATATCACAAAGTTAGATTAGTTACATAGACTAGAATGTGAACACAAATTATACAGGTTAGTAACAGAGTCAGCTAAGTAAACAAACATTATTTCAAACAGTACATCAGTACCGAGCATAGAATATCAGGTAAGTGAGTGACATAATTTTCCAAATGTGCTTAGTGTATTTAGAGTAAAATATCGATGTACTGAAATAAACTAGGTAGTGGAGTAGATTAGGGAAGGGAGGTGAGAGGTGAAAAAAAAAACAAGTAGGAAAAAGAATGATAGAGGAGGAGGAGAGAAGTTAAGGTAAAGTTAAGGTGAATAGGGGAGAGGACAGTGAGATTTAATATGTACAAGTAAGTGGGTAGTAAGGGAAGAGAACTTTAATGGTTAAATTAATAGTGAACAGGAGGGGGGACAAGATAGGAGGAAAAGAAAAGCAAGTAAGATAAGTTACATATGGTGGACATAGACTAGGAGAAAAGTAGGTGGATGAGATGGTGGACAAGAGTAATAGGATTTAGTCAGGATTAGTACATGGGCAGAGCAACAGTACATGTAGTACAATCAAAATAATTTAAGTTATGTAATATCAACAATGCCAGGCAAAATACAATTAAAATAAATTTTGCAATGTCAAAATAGATAAGACAGCAACTATTCATCTAGTAGTAAGGCTTTTCATGGTAATTATACTGTATACAGATATGGTTAGATAAATAACTATGCAGTAGGACAGATATCACAATACAGAGTACTGAGTTATATACAAAGGTTGGATAGCTAAAGGCTGATTTATTTATTGATATATAAATGAAATGAGTAGCAAAAGAGTTAAGAGAGGCATGGGCAGAAGGTTGGGTGGGTAAAGACAGAGTGATAGTTGGTAACAGAAGAGAAGAGAGCAGAGATATAGCAGACGAGAACTTATCCTGAAGATGTACAGCTGGTGGTAGTGTTGAAGCACACCTTTAATGCTGGATACTTAACAGGGTAGTATATTAAAGTATTAGCTAGTAGTAGCTGAGCATAGTTGAGGTGATGTGGGAGTTCAGTCCAATTTATTTGTTTAAGGGCAGCAAAGCGAGATATTTTACTGAAACTTTATTCCAGCTTTGTTTGTATGGGGAGGCCCACATTAGGGTAGGTAGGAGGTAGGATATACATTTTGCATTAGCAAAACCTTTGTTTTAGTGTTTCTGAATGTATTAAAGAAATTTTGAAATGTATCACTTCACAATGTATGCATATGTATTTCTATAACAGCTTTTTATTGAATTTTCTAAATTGTTCTGTTTAATGCAGCAAATCACAAGATGCAAAAGCAAACAGTATACCTTTAGTCAGTAGAACAAATACGTTCAAACTGTTTACATGGAGATTAATATCTTTACCTTAAACACAAAGAAAATGATCATTGGATGTTATGTGAAATATTTTGTATTAAAAGTTCATTGAGTTATTCCTGAAGTATAACATGCCTCACATATTGTAATCTACATTCTACAGACTTAAAGTCAAGTATCTGTCCAGGGTCTGGTAGTATTCCATTAACTAATTTTCAGAATTTTTATATCTCATTGAATTAATGACCTAGTCGTCACCAAACTCACATTCTCTTAAGCTAGCTTAGCAGCATAAATTCACTGTGATATATCTTTAGCATTTTCTTCTGTGATGCAGTACTAGAAAAAGATATGTCAAATCTATGTACCCACAATCACACAGAAGGGACTTATAATGCATTCCTTCAAAAACTGTATTAAGAAAAATATAATAAATATAGCCTAGTTAAAACATGGTAATATAGATAGACAGAAAGACAGATAGATAGATAGATAGATAGATAGATAGATAGATAGATAGATAGATAGATAGATAGATAGACAGAGATATATACAGCATAGGTTGAATTTTACTTTGATTTGACATATATAGATGGTCAACAGATGTGCAAGATTGATAGTCCCTGGGATGGGGGGGCTGCCCTTTCTCTATGGAAAGTGTGATGTCTGAGGTAGTATTATATAATTATTAAGGGGGTGTGGGGTGCAGGGGGGAAGACACTTTATTTTGCATTCCATGTTCTGAGGATTAGCCTCAGAGCATGTGCTGTAGTGTGTTGAAGTGTTTTTTTACTAACACAAGTGTGTCAACATTAAGCATGTCAACATTTCCTTGGAGTGACTCACTAACAGATCTCTGTGTGTGTGTGTGTGTGTGTGTGTGTGTGTGTGTGTGTGTGTGTGTGTGTGTGTGTGTGTGTGTGTGTGTGTGTGTATATATATATATATATATATATATATATATATATATATATATATATGTGTGTGTGTGTGTGTGTACAGTTGTAACACAAAAGGCAGAATCACATTTTTCTGGTTGTAACAAAAGAGATAATGCACAAATGTGTAACTGTTCATTTATGTGAATCATATATGGTTGAATTTAGTTTTATATAGTGTAGGTAAACAGGATTGTGCAAGAAAAATTAAAGTTTGAATGAAGAGCAGTGGTTGTGAAGATGTGCATAACTATGTTATAGCAGTTGCTGTGAATAGAAAAGTGTTCATGGGTTAGGGTTAGAGAAAGGGTTAGGTAAGAGGGGAGAGTCAGTGTTGTGCATGCTTCTGTTGTCTATATTTGTGTCTTTTTGTCTTGTATAGTGTTACTGTTAAGGACATTTTTTTTAGTAATGTGTAGGATTAGGGTTATGGTTAGGGTTAGCACAGAGTAAGATGGTGTAGGGGGGCAAAGTGAATCACTCAGTGTTTTGTGATTATCTTTTTGTTTTACCATTTGTGATTCTCTATTTTTATTTTTCTACCTTTCATGATGTAGACATATATATCTATATATATATATATATATATATATATATATATATATATATATATATATATGTACATACACACACGCGCACACACATAAAGTTAGACAAATCCATTTTATCTATTTAATATTTGTTTACCAGAAAAGCCCAACTTGGAATGAGCCAATAACACAATATGTCTGTTTAGTGTGGTATAAGAAATCAAGAGTAGTCTCTTTAATCACAATTATTTGAAGTTTGGCATCATTCACTGTTAATTGTTTGATTTTTTCTGGCTCCCATCCTGGATCTGTTTTAGCATATTCCTGTAATATGAGCTTGTGTGTCCAGTTCTTTTTGATCCAGCCGCATAAATAAATGAGAAGTGATCGCGCTGTTAAATTATAATAACTTCCTTCCATTAAAAGAGTACACCCATAGCCACATTGACAACCATTTTACGTTGTATCCTCTCATAAATAAGAAGCTGTTTATTATACATTACTGTTGACAACTTTATATGATTCAGCATACATAACCCTGAAAATGCATCTAGGTCAAGGCAGACTAGCGATGTTAACTTTAGAACTGAAAGTCTGTCTTCTTTGTGAAGAATTAATCTTCCTAGATCTCCTCTATAAACTGTACTTTTTCCACTACTCGCCAATAAAACCAATATTTCTTAGGACACTATCTGTACCACTGTCACCAACAGTCACTCTTAACAGGGTATATAATTGGCATCTACCTTAGCACAGTACAGTCTGAAACAACTACAGCATTTGCTGTAGAAAAGTCCAAAAATGGAGAAGAAATAATTACTAATGACTGATAACAGATATAAAAAACATAAATGACAGTATAGTTCACAAGCAGTAATTCTGGCATTATTTTGAATTTCATGGCACAAACTGCATGCAATAAAAGCTGATGCATGGTATAATTTTTGGTTGCCTTGAATACCTAATCTTTAATTAAACTGAACACTTATTTTCAGTAATAATTTAGGGAATATTATAGCTACTAAGATAACTGTGTAGTTTATATGACTTCTTAAATTCCTCTTTCTCTCCCTCTCTCTCTCTTACACACACACATACACACACACACACACACACACACACACACACACACACACACACACACACACACACACACACACACACACAATCCTATGCTTTTGTTGTAATATGCAATCTGACCTTCCCATTTACATGTACCTACAATATTCCAACACAGATACACATACCAAGTGCCCATACATGTTATTATACATACACATACACACACACACACACACACACACACACACACACACATATACAGTAAACTCTCAGTTAACCAGAACTCAAGCAACCAGCAAAAAAAAAAAAAAATCAACAGTAGTCTCTCCTTTGATAGTCACATTGCCACAGTAGTCAGGAAGTCCTTCTACGTGGCACACATCATAAAAGGGTTCTCATCCAGGAAAAAAGAGGTCATTGTTCCCCTCTACTCATCACTCATTAGACCCATTATATACTACAACGCCCCTTTTGGAATGTACCTCACAAGACATCTGCAGCAGATGGAAAGGCCACAGAAGTACCTCACAAAGAGGATTACTGGCCTCAAACAAATGCCCTACACTGACCGCCTCAAAAAACTCAAGCTTTACTCCATAGCATATCGCCTACTCCGAGGTGATCTCTGCCTAACGTATGAAGCTATGTCAAACCCAGAGCTTTTTGGACATGCTACATCTAAAGAAATCCCAATCCCTCCAAGCTACATGCTCTAGGGACCTAAACCTTGTCACCACAATAAACAGGACATGCTGGAGGGATAGATTCCTCTCCCATAGATTTCCTATACTCTGGAACAAGCTACCCATCTATGTCAAGAAAAGTTCTTCATTAGCACTCTTCAAGAAAAATCTTGATGAGTGGATGGGAAATAGGATATACACCCCCGGGGATCACTTCTGTGTCTCTGCTGGACAGTGGCACAGGAAAATAACTTTATTGGGTGGCATAAGCTATGGTACCTTGCTGGCTAGGCTTATGTAGGCCCTTGGGCCAATAGCCTAGTACCCACCTATGAACCTATAAAATACAGTACAATTTTCATGTGTTGCACTTCTGTTTTCCACTTGCAGAAATATATCTTAAGTTTTTAGAGGTTTAAAAAGGAAGACAGGAATAAATTCCCTCTCTCCCCAACCTGAGAACAAATCAAACCAAACAAATAGTATAGGGTATAATATTAGTCAGGCCTATTTTTAATAGTAACTCTCAAGCAACCAGAAAGCACAGTTATCCAGCATCTATCAATCCCCATTGCTGCCAGTTAACTGAGAGTTTAGTGTACACAGATACATTCAGCATGTCAGGTCATGACAAAGTTTCTTTAACATTCAGACATTCACACCCATATTTCAGCCAGGCATGGCCCATCGCAGAATATCGCTTAACAGTAATTGAAATTAAATTCAAATAAAGGCCTATCATTGAATATAATGCACTCTGGTTTGTAAGAGAATTCACTGTTTTCTCACCAAACAGATCTAAGGTCTCAGTACCCATAGCTACTCTAATAGTCTAAAAATGAGTCCCTCTAGTCAATCTCATAGGACTTCTGAGTGGTGACCTCTGTTTAGCTTTCAGTATTATGAATGACTTAGTACTCTTTGAACTCCTTCACCTAAATAAAAGAACTGCTAAAGCAAACTGCCATTCTGGAGACTTACTGTAAACCTATACTATCAAATCAACACCAAATGGCAGAACAGATAATTAACCCAATATATTTCCCATTTCTGGAATAGACTGCCTACACCTGTTAAGCAGAGTACTTCTCAATCATTAAAAAATCTAGGATGGCTGGATGAGTGATTACAAATTTTCACTAGGAGTATGTGGAGAAAGTTTGTTAAAATAGGAAGCACAGCTAGTCTCCCACCAGTGTTGGGTGAGAGGCTGATCTTCTTGAAGGTCTCTTACCTTACAAAGAGCTTACACACCTAAATTAAGTGAAAGGTTCTCAGCTGTTTGAGACATGCTTGTTATTTCAGGCACTGTACTACTCTGAAATGCCCAGAGAATTACTAGAACATTTTATCTATGACTACAACCTTTAAAAAGTGAAAGAAAACCACTGTATGTTGGCACATAGCATGTTTCAGAATTTAACAAATGATATAGACCTTATTGGGACCTGTGCTTTGTTAGGTAGCTAAAAGTGATTTGCTCTCACTATGGGAAAATGTAATTTTAGGACGTGACTATACATAGCAAAAGAGTTGCAAAAAAACAGCCATAGGAGATGGCTTAGCATCAGTACTTGGACTGCCACTGTATGAAGATAGAATCTTTCCTTATAAAAATCTGTAAATTACATCTACTTGTTAAGCAAACTCTTTTGTTGCAACTTTAGTTTTTCTCTCTAGTTAACTGCAGTAAAACTTTTACTTTGCTTTTGGTAAAGGCAAGCCTTGGTTACAAACTCATATTTCATTGTGACAGAAGAATGAACTCCCTGTCATTTTAAATGGGTGTGGGGGGCAGAACAGAAATGCAGTGTTGATAAACTGATAAACATAATTACTGTGGAATATAACTCTATAACCTGGCAGAGTCACTTATCTGAAAGCACAGAGATGACATTCGATTGTTTTTTTTTTCTTCCCAAGACAGGTAGCCAGACGAGTTTGTTAGCTTTTTCAAGGCACTATTGTTGTTTGTGTAGGTGGCTGTTTAATGAGCAGATACCTGATGCAAGACAATAATTACATATTTTTCTTCTCCTGTTTATGAGAAATGATGACATTTCTGAAAAAAGTCCGCAGTGGTCATAGTAAGACATTGTCAAAAGGAAAGGACTGCTAAGGGCAAGAAAACCTTTGTTAGACTTGTTTTCTGCCAAAAACAGTATTCCCTTTATGCTCCTACTCTGCCAGTTATGGTACTAAGGTTAAATAAGGAAATGCTGACACTAAGAGCACTCTAGCATTTGTTACCTTTGTAATCCCTGCTCACTGCTGATTTGTTGCTCATGCCTCGGTTTCTACTGCCCAAGCACTGCCCCTTATGTTACTCAGCCTCCATAAGCACCTTATTATTAGCAAATTTAGGTTTCATTAATGCTTACAAATCTGAAGTGGTCACTAGGGTATCACTCATGACATCTGCCAAAACAAAATAAGCTCATAAAATCAAACCGAGCTTATAGAAATCCCTGTGCTTGAAACAGGTGATTCTATGCCTTGAAAAAAAGGACAAGATGACGAACATCTCCTGCACCTGGAGGCACACCTCTCAACTCTCCAGATTTTCACAGAATTTCCAGATTTTTGTGTCATAATTTTGGTCTATTCCTCATAACATTTGTGCTTTTTTTTTCAACAAATCACTGAGGACTGAATTCACTAAATAATGACATACATTTGAGTTTCAGACTTTATATCCTTTTGAATACACGTTAACACAAATTATGTTATTCTTTTCAACTTTCTAAGTTTATAAGGGCAATAATTAAAATATGTCACAATTTTTTGGCCTTCGTCACCCCATTATTTTAATCTTTGTCCAGATTTCTTGTGCTAAATGTTGAGAGGTATGCCTGAGGGAAAAAAAGTGAAATGAGACATAAGGGAGAGAAGATGTGAAGGGCAAACTTGATGACCTGTGCAAATATTCCATAGTAGACGCATATAGGACAAAATGTCTGGGATCCACTACCTGAACATATGTTTCAGCCAGAAAATTCCATGACAAAAGAATATGTGCAGATAGATATTCCTTTGCTTAGCCAAGATCCTGCCTGAATCCTTTTAGCATCTGTGGTAAATCTTGTTTAAATGTTTAAATGTTGTTTAAATGTTACTTCTTTTATCTGAACCTTGTATGTCATCTTCCCCTAAAGTAAGCATACATCTACACCTAAAGTAAATCTACATTATGCTTTCTGATAATCTATTTCAGAGCAAAGTTAGATTCTCCACATAGGTTATAACAATGAGCATAAACAAAAGTAAAACATTTATATAAGTGGTAATGCCTGCTTTTTGACCTTAGTGCATTATTAAAGACTTTGGTATCATTGTGCAATCAATGTGATAAAGCATTCATTCTTCAGTGTGGTGATCAGATGTCATAAGTGAATTGTTGTTCTAAATTGTCTGTAAGAGCCTTGGTCGTGTGTGTGTGTGTGTGTGTGTGTGTGTGTGTGTGTGTGTGTGTGTGTGTGTGTGTGTGTGTGTGTGTGTGTCTGTGTGTGTCTGTGTGTGTGGTGTGCCCTCTGATGAGTTGGTCCTCATCAAGGTGAGCTTCCATGCTTTACACCTACTGAGTGTCAGGATAGGCTCTGATTCCCCTGCAATTAAATGGGTAATTAGAGAAAGAATGAACAAATGAATAAAATACTTTTTAATTTGTAATGGAAATTTGCTCGTCTTCCAAGATACCTTGATAAAGGTAGATCTGAAAACATTTTATGTCTAGATACTATGCCGTAAAGTAATGTAAGCCATGAGACAACGTTAACCGAGCATGAATAGGAACATGGGAAATGTCACTGGCAAATGCAGAAAGGAAACCGACAAGTAAATTAAACACCAGCAGAAAACAATATAAATTGCTCTGCTGAATCCTTTTCTCTATGAATACCATTGGTTTCACCCTGCAAAGCAATGACAATAACATGTAATCATGTAAGAAATACAGCAGCAGGCTAAAAAACTAAATATATAAAAATTACAAAACCGGAATACAATTGATAGAGCTTTGGAGAGCTCAAACAGTGAGTATATGGCAAGTTATTTTACATCCTTATTTAGAGCAAAAAGTATACATTCCAGAAAGGAATAAGAAACATTACTGAGAGATTAAGCAAGGATAACTGCAGTTATGTAAAGAGCAAAACATCCAAAATATACATGCAGTGTAGAGTTTAAAACTGGTAATAAATTCAAGAGATATATTACAGAAGGCATGAGTAAGAAAGTCTGAGAAGGGTGGAGCTGTTAAAAAGAAGGCTACAGTGAACAAACCTGATTTTATTTTAGCTATCTCTAGGTAAGATCTGATGTAAAAAAGTGTCAGGTTGCAATTTGTGAACAAAAATAGAGTAGAAACACTCTGTTGCTTGCCTATACATGCTTGTTTGACTTTGTCATAGTTGTCCCATGCAAATCACAACGAGGTTTATTTGACTCACTTCCTTGTTAACACATAAGGTTATATGTTTATTATAGGGAAAATAGTTTCTGATCTGAAAACTGTTTCATTTATAATTTTATATTTCGCTGAGCTTTTGGAAACAATTATTTTGTCAAAGTGCTATGATATACTGCAAGCACTAGTGCTTGAGTCTTTATGTTCTGGTCCTGGCCATTGTTTTTCTCTGTTTAACTTCTCCAGTTTGGGTTTCCAGTACCATCAGTCTGACGAGCCTGATCTGCAAGGGCATGGAACGCATTATCATGGAACTTATAAACAAATACACCGGCAACCTTCAAACACTGGACTCCACTCAGTTTGGGTTTGTGAAGGGCTGATCTTGTCTCCTCAAACTGATTGACTTTTTCGAATCAGTCTCCAGAGCTGTGGACGAGGATAAGGTGGTCCACACAGCCTATCTGGACCTCACCAAGGCCTTCGACACCATCCCCCACTCTGGAATCATAGATAAACTTACTAAGCTGGGCATAAATCCCTACGTCACTCGATGGGTTGCCAACTGGCTTACTGATAGAATGCAGACTGTAAAAATAGCCGACTCCAAATCCAGCTCCAGAAAAGTGACAAGTGGAGTACCTCAGGGTTCAGTCCTGGGACCGCTCTTGTTTGGCATCTACTTCTCTGAGGTACAGGCCAACACTAAGGGACTCTGGCTACCAAAGTTCGCAGATGACTGCAAACTGGGAGCCATTATTGAATCCCCAAATGATGTGGATATTCTACAAAAGGGCCTTATAGAAACAGATGCTTGGTGCCAGAGCCATGGGCTCAAGCTTAATGCCAAGAAATGTATAGTTATCCCCTTTGGGAAAAACCATGCACCCATGAATTACCACATAGGTGGCAGTACACTAAACACCAAAAGTGTGATGAACCTTGACGATTGGATGGGAGATAGGAAATTCACCCAGAGGATCATGTCAGTCACCCTGCTAGACAGGGGTCAAGGTAAGTAAATATTGTGGGAAGAAATATCCAGGGAATTGTTATAGCTAGGCTTATATAGGCCCTAAGGCTGATAGCCTAGTACCAACCTATGAACCTATGACAGCAATGAACCCTATTCATAAATCAGTGTACAATTAAAGTTCATAAAATTGTTATTGTTTCAATCTTTGATGTCAGACAAAAGTGCTGTTTGCAGCAAACCAAAATGTGCCTGGAACTGACTCCTTCTGCAATTCATATGGAATTACATGTATTTAAAGTATATCAAAGTAGCACTGTAGATTCTTTTTTATTAAACACATTGCTCCTACTACTATTGTAAGCACTATTGGAAGCATCTGCTTATCTTTCTTCTACATTGTTCTTGTTTCTGCTTACAAATTGTGATATTTTATGGCTTTGTGTCTCTGTACATAAGACACTGTAATCACTAGCTATCACAGCTTCAGTGATTAATGATACTTTTGCCTTTTTTTCATGGACTACTATATCTGGTTTTCTCACACCTATTTTTTGTACGATTGGTAATGGGTGATCCTATGTGATGTACACTTCGTGATTCTCTATAATTCTTTGTGGTTCATGTGTCCAATGCTTCTCAGCTACTTCTATAAGTTAGTGTTTGCACAGTCCCCAGTCTTGCCACATTATTGTGCCTTTCAGTGAACAGGCCCTCTGCAAAGAGTGTATGATACCCAGCAACAAGATTTGCCACTGTTTTAAATTCTTTTTTACATAAGCTACATTCGTCTGTTTCTTCAGCATGCACAATGACCCTTGTAAACCAGTGCGTATGCAGCCCACTGTCCTGAGCTGCCATTATTACCCTTTCATCTTACAGTTCAACTCACCTCTCCTTAACCATTGCTGCATTAAATCCTGATCAACATGAGGTCATTCCAGGAGAGCTCTGTATATGCGTTGTCGCCTCACAGCAAGATGTTGTCCCGTTCGATTCTCAGCTAAAGCATCTTCTGTGTGGAGACATGTGTGAATGGGTGTACCTTCGTTGAAGGTTGTACGTCAGGGCTGGCAACTCGGTACGTAAAAATCTGCTGCCAATCATTAGCGGACCGGAGTTCCGCTGTAGCGACCCCTAACCAGGAAAAGCCGAAGGATACAACAAGATACAACAACATTTATGGCTTTTAAACATTTCTTTCCTTCTCATCTAATCCTTCTCCTTACATTCTTTCTTTTGGTTTTTGGCAAATTTAGTTGCTGTCTGAGTTTTGTCCACTTCTGCTTTTGTTTCCATCCCTGCTTGACACCTGAATGCCTCAGCTAAATTGAGCAGAAAGATCTTAGACTTCTTCTACTGAAGCTTTAAAATTTTCATTATCCTTGGATCTGATGAGATCAATAGATATCTATGCAGTCTCGTGATTGCAGATCTATACATGTAATCAATTTTGAGGAGTCCCATACCTCCTTCAGAGCAAGGAATGTATAACCTTGGTTTACACTGATTTTTTTATATCATTTGATAAACATGAAGTACTTTTCATGTTTTCCTGTCCAACTGATCCAGTATCTTTTAGGGTAGTCAGTCACCCCAAAACTGTAAGTTAGAACAGGAACAGCAAACTGGTTTATAGTTTAGATTTTATTCTTAGATGTCAGGGTGTTTTTTTCTAATTTCTCCAAATCTTTGGTGTTTCTAATACCATGACAGGAATGGATCCCATTCCTAAGTCAAACTACAATTAAAGTTCATGAAATTAATATTGTTTCAGTATTTGATGTCAGACAAAAGTGCTCTTCGCAGCACCCGCAATGTGCCCAGTAATGACTCCTTCTGCAAATCGTACGGGGTTACATGGATTGGTAACATATCTAAATACAACTGCAGATTCTTTTTTATAAGACCTGTTGCTCCTACTACTATTGTAACAGTCTGGGTATCTTTCTTCCACATTGCTCTCATTTCTGCCTGCAGATCCTGGTATTTTATGACCTCGTGTCTCTCTGTACATAAGACACTGTAGTCACTGGGTGTAGTGATTTCAATGATCAATGCTACTTTTGCCTTCTTTTCTTGGTCCACTATATCTGGTTTTCTAGAATCTATCTTTTGAACTGTTGCTAATAAGTGATTGCATGTGATATAAACTTCATCATTTTCTATGATGATTTGTGGTTCATGTTTCCATTGTTTTTTAGCTATGTCTGCACAATCCCCAGTGCAACAGTCTTGCCACATTATTATGCCTTTCAGTATACAGTCCTTCTGCCATTAGTGTGTCACAACCAGCAACAAGGTGTGTGACTGTTTCCAATTTGGTTTTACAAAACCTACATTTGTCTGTTTCTCCCACGTGTTCAATGGACTTCGTAAACTAGCATGTGAAACACCTTGTGGCTCTGAAGTTAGTTCTCTTTTCTACAATCTAGGCTTGTAGTGTACAGCTGACTGCACAATCACTAATGCATTCCACAGTAATGTTCTCCAGACATTTACCACAATAGTCCTCATTTCCTTCCTGCAATCTACCAACCGGTTTTAAAAAGAAGGTCACACGACTATGACTGCAAAGAAGTCATCTACAGTTGGCATGCACTATTTAATAAATAAGGAAGCACTCTTTCCTGTGATGTTTAGCGGCTAGCCAGAGGATCCACTGAGCATCATCAGAAAATGGTAGATGATATTACTGTTATTGCGTACCACGCTGTTATCTAACCAATCACAGCAGTGTATGACCAAGAATCCACTTGGGCCACGGAAGTAGAATTATGCTGTTAATCTTTCTAATTTACTTTACTTAGTTATTCTTTTGTTGACAGGGTGCATAGTCTGGTCAAAGGACACCTTTCAGCCAGAACTCACCATAAAGTCATAACAACTGGGTACATTTTCATGGGTAAATATGAGGCTATCAGACTGCAAACTTTTACAAGCATAGCCAATAAACAGAGGTTAGAATCAAACCAGCACTTTGTATCTGTGAGGCAAAGACCTTAACTATTATGATAAACCCTCCTCCCTTACTGCAAGCACCTTGGTCAGAAATAGAGCACACAGTCTTCTGGTCTTTCAGCACCAAAGGTGAGCCTGCTACCTGTTGAGCTACAGGCGCTAATGCTAATCATATGTAAGTAGCCAGGTATTCAATCATCTCTGTACAAATATAAATTCAAATTAAATAATAATCCATATATATTTGCACAGGTACACATTTTAAAGAATTATTAATGTCAGATACTAAACAAAGTTCAGTGCATCTCTGGACTGTAGTTATGTTGATATTTACTAGCATCAGCACTAATATCTCGGGCGCTTGAGTTAAATGACTGTAAGTTTTCATAGGTAGACTGATTTCAGTTTCAAACTAAAAGGGCATATTGAGTCTTCTGTGCTCATTTACCTAGGCAGCAAAAACTAAAACTCTGTCATTTTTCCCTATAAGATATGATATAACCATGGCATTTGCAGCAATAGACCATGACTTTCTACTCATGGTTTTGGCAACAGCGCAATAAGTGGCAGTTGGTGCTGAAGGTTAACTTTGACAGTTATAGTTTGTATGGTACAGGGATTGATTCCCTCAACCCTCATTTGCTTTCTGTGTGACGCTGATCAAATCATTTAACCAGATATTGCTACCAGGTTGCCTCTGAAAGGGGACTGTATGTCCACTGGGCCTGCCTGTTTAAAAATGGGTGCTGTTATTATTATTATCAGTTCATAAGCTATGCCATCTTTTCACATAACGATAACCTTTCAGTTTGGAGTACTACAGGGATCTGTCTTTAAACTACTCTTGTCCTCTCTCTAGAGAATGACATAAGTTTGTGTTGCCCACATTTAAACCTAGTAAGTTGATGCTTTATTTATTTATTTATTTATTTACATTTGTTTACTGGGAAATTCCGAATGGACGCAGGTCCTTTTACAGCAGATGCCCGGGGAGAAAAGCTCCACATCATGTACATGATAAATAGAGATACAAAGTTGCAGCAATAGTAAACAACATTACAGGTTGTTGGCTTTAATACAATAACAAGATATTGATTACCAACAGTATATACAGTAAATGTTGCAAGTTAAGATAGTTTCTTGTCATTTATAATATTAGTAACAAAGTTGTCAGACTAGATGTTAAAGTACGTAAAGACAAATAGCTAATTCTGACTGTGGTTAGTAGTGGCGGTAGTATAGTTGGGTTAAGAGTCTAGGTGGGGGTGGTAGTCTGGATTAGAACAAGGACAAAGCCAGTGCAAATTTAAGTGGAATTTGAGCGCAGTCTTGAAAAGGCTGCTGGAAGGTAGAGTAGTTATAGAGAGTGGAAGATTGTTCCAAAGTTTAGATCTGATACATGAAAATATGGCTTCTCCTGCTGAGTTTTTGAGTTTGATAACAGTGAGCTAATTTTTGTTGCTTGATCTTAGAGGCCTAGTGGAGTGATAGGGTTGGAGAAGGGTTTGAAGGGAAGGGATGTTAAGAGGGTGGTTAATAAGTTTATGAGCGAGGGTAAGTTGATTAAAGTGAAGGGGTTGTGGGAGTTCTAGCCAGTTTAGTTCTTTAAGGGAGATACAATGATGGCTTTGGTAGGAGGTTCTAGTGGCAAATTTAGCGATTTTGTTGTAACAAGCATCCAGCTTGTGTAGGTCTGTCTGTTTAAGGTTGGTAAGTATGGAGAATGCATAGAGTAGGGTGGAGATTAGCTGGGAATTGGCTATGGAGATTCTAGCCACCTTGTTTAGGAATTGGTGGCTTCAATATAATAATATAACGTTTATTGTGAACTTTTTTTATTGTGAGAGATATGCAGATGTCAAATCTAAGTTTGTTGTCTATTCCCACACCGAGTAATTTTATGTATTCTGATGGAGAGATGATGGTATTGTCTTTGGCAAGAATGTTGAAATGGGGGGTGTTTTGGGTGGCTTTGGAAGGTTGGAACAGGAGAAGTTTTGTCTTACTTGGGTTGAGTAGGGGCTGAGCATTGGATAGCCAGCTTTCTACAGAAGAGAATGATTCTTGTGTGATTTGTTGTAGTTCTGGTAGAGTGTGGGCAGAGCAGATGAGAGTAGAGTCATCTGCGTACTGTATAAGAGATGCTTGTGTGGTGGCAGTATGTAGGTTGTTAGTGAAAAGTGAGAATAGCAGAGGGCCAAGGATAGACCCTTGGGGAACTCCGAGAGTAACTGGGAGGTGAGGTGATAGGTTATCATCCCAGATTACTGATTGCTGGCATCCATGTAGATAGCTGTGGAAACAGTTGCAGGCTGATTGTGAGAAGGAGAGGTTGGGGAGAGTAGAGAGTAGTAGCGCATGAGATACCATGTCAAAGGCCTTTGAGAGGTCTAGAAATATGGCAGTAGAGAAGAGGCCATTGTTTTTGTGATGAAGTATAGTGTTGGTGAAGGAGAGCAGACTGGAGGTAGTGATGTGATATGGCCTGAAACCATGTTGGGTTTTGGAGAGGGGATTAGCTAGGAGGTAGTTGGAGACCTGGGTATTGATACATTTTTCAAGTATCTTGGAGAGAGGGGAGAGGATTGCAATGGGGTGGTAATTGGAGAGGTCGGTGGAGGGGGTGCCTTTGTGGAAGGGAATGATGTGGGATATTTTCCATATTGAGGGAACATAGCCTTCTGTTATGGAATGGCTGATTAGAATTGAAATTGGGTAGGCTAGTGTATCAGCTGCAATTTTCAAGTATTCAGAGGGGAGGTTGTCAGCTGCGAGTTTGGTGGGTTTAAGTTTTGACAATAGTCTTTTTATATTGGAGGTAGGTACTAAGGTAAAGAAGAAAAGAGGAGTGGGGTGTTTAGGGTTATGAGTTGGGGGGGCTGTTGAAGGGAAGTGTTGTTTGTTTAGAAATGTTATAGTTTCAGTGGTGTTTGTTGAAGGATTCAGCAATACTGCTGGAGGAGGGGATATGGACTGCTGGGGGGTATCAATCTTCCCTGGGTGGAGGATAGTGTTAATAGTGGATCAAAATTGCTTAGGGTTGTGGTTGGTAGAGTTTAGGGTGGATTTATAGTAGAGAGATCTAATTTTATATGCTTTTTGGCTTTAATGCACAGTTCAAGGAATGGTTGCCTATCTGAGTTATTTTTTGTTAGTCGCCAGTGCTCCCAGGCCTTATCTCTGGATTTCATTAGGGTTCTGGTGGTCTTTTGTAACCATGGGATACACCTGGATCTGACTTTGGCATTTCTTACAGGAGCATGGGTGTTTAGGATGGAGAGGAAGGTACTGTTGAAGAAGTGGACAGCCCATCTAGGTTGATGATATTCTAATACTTGATACTAACAAGTCATACAGTTCCCCTTGAATCTAATCTATAGGGAAAATGTTCCACTATCTGTATATGGGCACTGTAAACAAAGTTCTGATCAACCCTTAACAAAATAAATGTTATGATCTTCACTACAACACAAAAAACAGCATTTCTAAAGCCCATAAGACTAACAGATAATCACAACTCATCCATGCCTAATGTCATTGAACAAAAATATTTGGGGCTATCTCTTGATCCAAAAGAAAGTTTAACAAAGCATATATAACATGTCATTATAAAAGTTTTATCCTACCTAAAATTATGTTACAGAATCCCACACCTACTAACACATGGCACACGTTCTGCCATAACCAAAAATATTTTTATTCTCATACTAGTGTATGACCTACTCCTCCTATGTCTACATTTTTCCCACAGGACTAACAGACTGTAAACCATAGCACAACAATATATTTAGATGTATCCTATTGGCAGAACCCCAATCACACCATTGTGGCTTAATACAATAGTGCAGTTAGCTATCTGTCACAGACAGACCAACTCTTCTCTTAAGTACTCTGTTATTCAAAGTTTTAAAATCAGGATATTGCCAACCACTAAAAAGAAAAATCCCTCTAAAGAAACAAAATTATATCTTAAAGACGCAGCCAAGAAAAGGATTTTATACTCACTTCAGTTTAAAACTGCTATAGTGGAAAGAGTATTTTCTAGACTTGGTCCTGCCTGTCTGAGCTGCATTGCTCAGTTAATAAATTATCTACATTTAAATCCAGCTGATAAACTGCAATCTGCGTGCTTAACAATTGTAAATACTGTCACAAACTAGTACAATTCATTTTTCAATAGTATCTTATAGGTTCATAGGTGTGTACTAGGCTAATGGCCCTGGAGCCTTTACAAGCCTAGCCCATAGGATTACCCTGGCATGGTGCCAGCTGACCTAAGTTCCCAGTGCCTCTGTCAGGTAAAGCCACTGGAGTGATCTCTGGGGTGAAATTTCTATTTCCCATCCACTTATCAAGATTTATCCTGAAGAGGGCCAGTGAGGTGCTCTGCTTGACATGTATGGGAAGTATATTCCATAGCATGGGCAGTCTCTGGGTTATGAACTTGTCCCTCCAGCATGTTCTGTTGATTGTGGTAATGAGGTTTAGGTCTCTGGAGAGTGTGGTGCAGATGGATTGGGATTTCTTTAGATGTAGCATTTCTAACACAGCTGGGTCAGACATGGCTTTGTAAGTCCAGCAGAGATCTCTTCTAAGTAGGTGATATGAGATAGAGAATAGCTGGAGTTATTTTAGTCTGTCCATATAGGACAAATGTTTAAGGCCTAGGATCCTCTTTGTGAGGTACTTTTGCTGCCTCTCCAGTTGTTGCAGGTGTTTAGTGAGGTACATGCCAAATGGGGCAGTGTACTCAATGATTGGCCTAATGAAGGAAGAGTAGAGGGAGACAATGGCCTATTTCTTCCTGGATGCAAAACCCTTAATAATGAGATGTGCCACATACAAGGACTTTCTGACCACAGTGGCAATGTGGTGGTCAAAAGAGAGGTTACTGTCAACCTGTGTTCCCAGATTTCTTATAACACCTTCTATGTTCAGTGGACTGCCATCGATGTGGTAATTCATGGGAACCAGGTTTTTCCCAAAGGGGATGACAACACATTTTTTGGCATTGAGCTTAAGGCCGTGGTTCTGACACCAGTCGTTTGTCTCAGTGGGGCCTTTCTGTAGGATGTCAGCATCACTCAGGGAGTTAATAATAGCTCCCAACTTGCAATCGTCTGCAAACTTTGTCAGCCAGAGTTCCTTTGCGTTGGCCTGGACTTTAGAGAAGTAGATACCAAAAAGGAGAGGACCCAGGACTGAACCCTGTGGGACTCCACTCATGACTGTTGGGCAGTCTGACTTGGAGTCAAACTACCTGTGAGCCAGTTTGCAACCCACCTAGTGATATAGGGGTTGATGTCTAGCGTAGTGAGTTTTTCTACGAGATCGAGGTGCAGTGAAGATCGGAAAATCAATGTCATTCAGACTGTACATCTACATCACTGTAAACACATTTTGTAGACTAGTCATTGTTAATCAGACTTTATCTACATATCTGGACTGTCAAGTTTACTTGATGTATTTGTATAAGCTCCAAGGATGTGACAGAAAAGTTTGAGCAGACTAGCTCACCTACCTGGTAAGCAAATGGTAATTAAATAAATTGGAAACTATGCCAAAATTCTCATTCTAAAATACTGACAACCATGAAGGTATTGAATATTCAGACAAACACATTCCTCAGGCACTTTAAAAACACTTTGGAGTAAAATTTATCAAACAGTTACTCTGTTCAAGTGCCCTTGGGTGACACAGTGGCATAGAGGATAACATTATTGCCTCACTGCAAGAGGTTCCCTAGTTCAATTCCCAGCTAGGGTGCCTTCTGTGCAGAGTCTGCATGTCCTCCCTGTGCTTGTGTGGATTTCCTCCAGGTGCTCCTGTTTCCTCCCACATCCCAAAGACATACAGTAGGTAGATTGAGCACTCTAAATTGGGGGTCTATATTAAATCAGTGAAAACTCATTTCAAAAAATGGCATTTCATCGGAAATGCAGCTCAGTGAATTCCACTCTTGTGGGGGGCTGTGCCCCCCACACCTTCCCCCACTAATTATATATACCAACTCCAAGATTGCACTACAGTGAGGAAAGGGCAAATTTTACAATCTTCACTGTACCGTGATCTCAGTATGAACAGTTTGACGAATGGCATGTTCGATGTAAGTGCACCGAAAATGCTGTTCACTGAACTGAATTTTTGATGAACTAACAGTGACCCTAAATTGGACATAGGTGTGAGTGTGTGGGGTGGAAGAACTACTGCAGCAGTACTAGCCACCCAGCAGTGTAAACCTTGGCTCTAGATGACTGTCATTGTTGAAGTGACACCCCAACAACTTGTGCAAAAATGGGAAAAAAGGGGTTGTGGATGGATTATTCTGTTTAAATGTCTAGAAGATATACTTTTATATCAACTGAGGTAAGGGGCCAAACTTTGAACATTAATTTTAATGGCGCCAAATGTATAGCATTGCTTAGGCCCTATGTCTAACTACCCTAGTGTTACCATACAAGAATTAATTATTCCTGTTCTTGCAGAGATTGAGGATGTGGGAGACATTGCAAAAAACAGTCAGACTTTTAAATCTCTTGCCGCAAATATTCTGTGCAGTTAGCAAAGCACTGTGTTTTATTTTCCCTGTTTTCATCCTTGCTGCCCATATACTACTTGTGGAACAATTAAAAAATGTTGCTTCAGACAGAAGCAGGATGCACTTTTCTTATACTCCACCCCAAAACTGATATTGCAGACTAAAATATGTCAAACGAATGTCTAATGAGTATCTACCTGTTCTGCTAGCCGTGTCACAGTATTGCATGTTTGCAACACATAAAATCTACAACATTTGTCGCAGACTGTTAAAAGAAAAAACAGTTGTAATTGTTAGAACTTATGATGATGACATATTGCGCTCTTTACCAAGTACTGAATAGTACCATAATTTAATACAGTACTGTTCCACATGCCTTACAAATGACCCACAATTTCCCCCCAAAAACTGTTGTCGTATCCAGTAATAAAAATTTAAAAAATTGCCGTAAAATGTCATCTGGTAGGCAGTGTTAATGAGCAGGACTTTCCCAAGATGAGATGCAGTAGTCAAGTACCTATTTGGAGCAGAATAATCAGAAAAATCTTGTAAAGGCTCTAGGGATCTAGTCTCCAATGTAAATGTATTGGTAGTCCATGAATGATCAATAACATGAAAACAAGATCACCACCGCTACAGGAGGTGAAGGCTCATGAATTAGTTTTGTAACTACATCCCACTGGTTCATTTTTATTTATTTATTTTATGTTACATTTGTTGACCGGGCTAGTCTAACTGGATGTATGTCCATCTTCAGTAGAGGCCCGGGGAGAAAAGCTCCGAGGAAACAAACAAAATCACATATACAAAATTTAATGTATACAATGAACATTGCAGGTGCAGTACAGAGAATAATCAAAGAGGTCATTCGTTCATAACATAGTGCAAAATATACAGATACAATTAGTATAATACAAAATGTAGTTGCAATACATCATAAAGAAAAATATGGCAGCTGAATTATACAATATATTAATATACAAGTAGTCATAAAGAAAAAGTAGGAGCTGAAATTATACAATATATTAGTAAAAGGAGTTCATAAGTGAGTCTGCTGCTCCATATGGAAATCTGAGCATCAGTTGAAAAGAAAAGTTTCTTAAAGCTCTGCGAGTCAGATGATGTACTCAAGGATCTGTGAGTAGATGTTTGCAAGGAATGTAGTACTATCATACAGTAAAGAGGACTTCACACTGCTGAACATTCTTTTATTTTAAATCCTTGCAAAAAAAAGATCTGTTCTTATCTGCTAGTGCATACCACATAGACTCACATTGTATTTGTTTATTGTTTCTGGATCTTTACTGCTGAACTGTATTTTGTAAGCTGCAATGATTTCTGTCAACTTCATGTCTATAAACATGACAGTAAGGAAAAAATATGATAAATTAGTAATTTTTTTACAAAGAGAAAATAAATACAAACTGATATATGAACTTTTTGTTATTTATAAATACAAGCATATCTTTCAGCTGCAAAATATGAATGTTAGGAAAAAAAACTACAAATACTAGAAAACAAATAATTTTACAAACCAAATCACAAAAACAGTGTCTCGGGGGGTGCATAGAAAGAAAAATACAGTGTCAGATTCCAAAAATGTTTAATCATATGTCTGTCCTGATTCTGAAACACCTGCTCTCAGTGTAAGTGACTTACTTTGGAGTAGGTTGTTGTTTGTCTTTTCGGCTTTTCCCGGTTAGGGTTCGCCACAGCGGATCTCTGGTCTGCTAATGATTGGCAGTACATTTTTTATGGTGCCGAGTTGCCAGCCCGATGCCCAACCTTCAGCGAAGGCACGCCCATTCATGCATATCCTTCGGAGGCCACTCGACCGCGGGGAGGACATGCAATTACTTTGGTGTAAGTCCTGTCTATAAATAGGGTTTCCCAGGGCCAGATTCCACTTACACTGAGAGCAAGTCTTTTGGAATCTGGCCCATTATATGATACCAGGACACAAGTGACGCTTAACATTTAAGAAACAGAAGATGAGAAAACTGTCTGCAGAGATTACTATTATTTCAGTATTTGAACATCATCCTGACACAAAAAAGTATGAGCTCACATTGGAAGACCCCTGAATAGCAAAACATAAGATTCCTTCAGAGGCATTAAGCATAGCAAGAAATGGTATTTTACGTGCACTGTTATTTCAAATGGAAGGGAAATTTGTGTATGATAGGAAATAAAATTGTAACAGAGCCAGATGACATATTCCAAGACATACTGCACAACCTAAACCATTTTTAGCACAGAAAAAAGAAAGAATATGAAATATATAAACTTAGAAGTGCAAGGCAAAAAATAAAATGAGTCCACACATATGTATTATTCCTTCACAAATATTAATAGAGAAATAATATCGTATGGCAAGATTCAAGAACATTGTGCCCCAAGGAGCAGGGCTGGTATGCAGAAGAGCTGTATATTAAAGCCCTGTGTGATTCATAAATATTGACAGACAATGGGTAACACCTTCAGGAAGACTTTCCCAACAGAATAGCCATAGCTCTTTGCTGAAGAAGTACACATGCAAATTGTTCCCCCACCCCATGATTGTGTGGCATTCATGTACACTGCAGCAATTGTGGATGGGGTGGTCACAAAAGAGTAAATTATGGTACCACTGCATCCTTACAGATGATGTAGTAAACCAGAATCTAAATGAATACTAATTAATGTTAGATCTATCATTGGGAGTTTAAAAATACTATGACAGTGTCAGTACTCCTTGATGACCTTCAAGACTGACCACTGATATTCTGATAGGCAGGGCTTACAACCTCTATATCCTATACTGCGATCTCAATATCAGAATGAGATGCAACCAGCCATATGGGCTTTGATATCCACATCCTGCCCACACCCCCCATTAAGGAAACCACAGTAAAAAATTTCTCCAAAGCCAACTTCATGCTTCTTAAGACAGAAGTGGTGAACTTCATGACACCCATGCAGATGGACAATACAGTTACAACTGCTGAATCCTACACAAATGCACTCTATAAGCACTTACATGAGTGCATGGATTGTGCTATCCCAAACAGAACCAAGACGTTATCCTCCAAAAAAAGGAAGCCAATTTGATGGTCCCCTGCCATAAACAAACTGTACAACAGAAGGAAGAAACTGTTGCAAAAGAGAGTAAAATCCCATGAGTGGAGAAGCTCCCTGGTCCGCCTCAGTAAGAAGCTGAGATCCCTCATAAGATCCTCCAAAGTTAGCTATGAAAACAAAATTGCCACTAATTCCAAGGACAACCACAAAGCATTCTATAGCTATGTCAAGAATCTCGATGGCAACACCCAGATCTGCTCTGAGTTACAGCACAAAGACAAGAAAATTACAGAACCAACTGATATTGCCAACATCCTGGCAGATAGGTTCAGTGCTAACTTTACCCCCATCTCACCCCCTAAATGGTCGATATCTCTACAGGAAGATTGCAGAGTCCCTGTAATCACAACTAGGCAGGTAAAAGCTATACTCTCTAAAGCCAAAAACACAGCATCCATGGGACTGAACAACATCCCAGGCTGCATTTTACATGAACTTCAGAACGAACTGGCTCCCCACTTAAGCACCATTTTCAATAATAGCCTCGCATCAGGCTTTGTGCCCACTGAATGGCGCACAGCAACAGTTATCCCACTCCACAAAGGGGGAGCCACCACTGATCCCGGGAACTATCGACCTATTAGCCTGACGAGCCTGGTCTGCAAGGCCATGGAACGTACCAGCATGGAACTCATAAACAAAGACATTGGTAACCTCCAAACTCTGGATACCACCCAGTTCGGGTTTGTGAAAGGCAGATTATGCCTCCTGAACCTGATCGACTTCTTTGAGGCAGTCACCAAAGCTGTAGAGGAGGGTAAGGTGGTTCACACAGCCTATCTTGACCTCACCAAGGCTTTCAACACCATCCCCAATTCTGGAATTATAGCTAAACTCACTAAACTAGGTATAAATCCCTACGTCACAAGTTGGGTTTCCAACTGGCTCACTGACAGAACCCACACTGTATGTTGCAGACTCCAAATCTGACCTCAAAGCAGTGACAAGTGGAGTACCACAGGGTTCCGTCCTGGGACCTCTCCTGTTTGGTATCTACTTCTCTGAAGTATAGGCTAACATAGAAGGCCTCTGGCTAATGAAGTTCACAGATGACTGCAAACTAGGAGCCATAGTCAAGTCCCCAAATGATGTGGACATCCTACAGAAGGGCCTCACTGAGACAGATGCCTGGTGTCAGAGCCATGGCCTCAAGCTCAATGCCAAAAAGTGCAGTGTCATCCCCTTTGGTAAAAACTCTGTACCCATGAACTACCACATAGGCAGCAATCTACTTAACACTGAATGCATGATAAGAGACCTTGGGACCCAGGTGGACAATAGTCTTTCCTTTGATAGTCACATTGTCACAGTAGTCAGGAAGTCCTTCTACGTGACACACCTCATCATATAAGGGTTTTCATCCAGGAAAAAAGAGGTCATTGTTCCCCTCTACTCGACACTCATTAGACCCATTATAGAGTAGAATGCCCCTTTTGGAATGTACCGCACAAGACATCTGCAGCAGCTGGAAAGGCCACAGAAGTACCTCACAAAGAGGATTACTGGCCACAAACAAATGCCCTACACTGACCGCCTCAAAAAACTCCAGCTTTACTCCATAGCATATCACCTACTCTGAGGTGATCTCTGCCTAACATATAAAGCTATGTCAAACCCAGAGCTGTTGGACATGCTATACCTAAAGAAATCCCAATCCCTCCAAGCTACACACTCTAGGGACCTAAACCTTGTCACCACAATAAACAGGACATGCTGGAGGGATAGATTCCTGTCCCAGAGACTTCCCATACTCTGGAACAGACTACCCATCTATGTCAAGCAAAGTTCTTCATTAGCACTCTTCAAGAAAAATCTTGATGAGTGGATGGGAAATAGGAAATACACCCCGGGGATCACTTCTGTGTTTCTGCTCGACAGTGGCACAGGAAAATAACTTTCTTGGGTAGCGTAAGCCAGGCAATCTTGTTGGCTAGGCTTACATAGGCCCTTGGGCCAATAGCCTAGTACGTACCTATGAACCTATGAATCACACCACAAGTACCAGGTAATATACAAAGGGCAACTGGCCTTAAAGGTGCCTGGTACATGTGCAGTACTGCCCTAGATAAGGCCATATTTGATAGATTCTGACTCACCAGGATTTTACAAACCTGATACTGAGTCCAGTGCCTTCCAATTCAACATTACCCATAGTAATTCAAACTTTATTTTTAGCTCTCCCACAGTTGCCATCACATGCATCCAATGGCTGTCCTCATCAACCAGGTTAACCAAACCTGACTTGATTATCAATGAACTGTCTCCAAACATGTTTGTGGTTAGCGAGGAGATTGAGGTATTTGGGAACAGCACCAAATTACTGTTGAAGGAATGTTTTTGTGTTACATCCTAATCCCGTCACCTGCACCTAGCCATAAAGTCTAAGGTAGATACTACTTAGGGTATTACTTGTAACATCAAGAAAATGATAGCGCTGCTTCATGCTGACAAGTTAACAGAGAGATGAGAAACACACATCTAAGTTAGAATGCATGCAATACAATAATACATATTTTCAATGATATTGTACTTTCCACATCATTGAATAATTATAACATCATTTAAAGTGTGGCCCTTGTTCCCCTTGCTCTCCTTGCCCCCCTTTCCCCTACAAAAGTGAGCCTCATA
The DNA here is from genome assembly GCF_019279795.1 of Protopterus annectens. Classification (NCBI taxonomy): domain Eukaryota; kingdom Metazoa; phylum Chordata; order Ceratodontiformes; family Protopteridae; genus Protopterus; species Protopterus annectens. Next base: position 585,673,134 of record NC_056734.1, read on the forward strand.
TTCTTCTGTCCTTCACAACAAAGAAGCAAAATGAGGAGTTTTTATTTGAAAAGTACAAAATGCAGATAATAATGTTTTTTTTTGTTTGTTTTTCTTTTAGTAGGTGATCTGCCTACTTCTGTTAAAATCTGCATATATATATATATATATATATATATATATATATATATATATATATTACCACTAAGAAAGTAGACTGTGGGAGTTGTTTTTCTGGAACTATCCAGGTCAGCAGATGAAAGACAAGTGGCCTACAGTGATCCCCAAAGCAACCAGTTACTCATTACTTCTAATGTCACATAGTAGTGGGGATACATAGGGCTGGAAGCGCACCCCACCAGATATGGATAAGCATGCTGAGGTTTTTCTAGAGGCATCTAATCAAAAGTAAGACCCAGGTGTAGGGGGTGCAATTAGCAGCAGACTCCTTAATGAAGCTAGATCAGCTGATGCCCTTCTGAAGTCATCTAACAAATCTTGAGACGCAGGAGTGGTGCAGGTGTGTAGACAGGCCATTGTGGTAACACTGTAGTGCAGACAAGTTTATAATGGTAGGCGGAGAACATATAATCTCTTCTGAAACTAACAATAATGCTCATAAATCAATGTTCTGATTGTAATGAACATAAAATCTCAGTAAATCCCATTGTTCCTATGCAAGCTAGTGACTTGCATTAACAAATGTTTTTTTTTAATTAAAAATGTTCATTAGGATATTTGTTAAGGTACCCTTGCTAAGGGAGTGTTTTAGATGCCATTGATGGGTGAGGTCATTCCTTTTCTGACAGCCATAAGACATGCATCTAGAGAAAGGAGAGGCAGGCTTTGATACTATTTGTCTTGGGAGGTATCCTAAGTGCATTTCACTAAACATGAAAACATTTTAAAACAGTGATGTTTCAGCTATACATACATTTCTCATAGTCCTGTGCTTTAAAATGAGTTCTTTTCAAAGAGTTCAGACTCCTTGTGCTGAAAGCAATCATTACACAGACATACTCAGTCCTGAGTGGATTGTGAGTTATAGAAATCTTTTCTTTTTCTTTTTTTGTTTTTACTGTACAACCGTTCTTTATCTAATATTATGTCATAAATGGTAGTGAAAGCTGTAGTAATGAAAATGTACTGGTTTAAATCAGTGATGAGGTTGTGACAGAATAAATGCACCTACTGCAACAGAAAGAAAGCAGTAGTGACATTTTACATATACAAAATTCATAGATCAAATAGATTATTAAATACTCTGTGACACCTTACACTCCTTAAACTGGCTACGGCTCCCCAGCTATCTCTCCTTCATTCAACTATCCACTGCTCATAAATTCATCTTCAAGCCTTCTCAATGCCCAGCTCTCTCTTCCACCCTTACCAATCACCTTCCTGACTGATCCCTCGGGCCTAATAAACAGAACCTACTGGAAGTGTATAAACCATTACTCGCTCCTGGCCAATTTCTTTTATCTTTCTTCATGGAACAGAAATGGAACTCACTTCCTCCCCATATTCGAATGACCCAGAACCTCTCTACTTTTAAGACCTTACTCCATGCTTATCTCTCTTCTAAATGGGAATGCTCCTGCTTTCACCCCTGCTAATATCTATGCTATACTTGCACTGCCATCATGTATACCTTCTCAAAACTTTACCTTCCACTCAGACATCCTGTTCTTCCTCCTTTTCCTGACTCCTATAACTTCCTCCTCTCCCTCTTTTTTTTCTTTTTTCACTTTAACTATTACAGGTTATCTACCTCCCAGAAATCTTAATGCTTAGTGCACCATAAACCTATAACCTTGGCATACTATACAGTTTTGTTATTTTTTATGTTTGTAATAACTTCTACTGACTTTTATTTCTGTAATAACCTGCGTTAATTCTGATGTGATTCATTGATAGTACTGTGAAATTGTAATAACTTCTGCTGGCTTATTTCTGTATTACCCTGCATTAATTTTGATGTGATTGTTACTTGTATTATTTCTGTATGTATATACACCTCATACTGGCCCAATGGACTTTCCCAGTTAACAAACTGCAGATAAATAAATAAATAATAAAAATAAAATAATTGTACTGGCTCAGTATATTATAAAGCAGCAAAAAGAAACCACAATCCCTTGGTAGCTGTCTCCCTGTATTTACACAAACAGTGTGTTTTATAAATATCCAAGGTAATCATCATGGTACTTTGCTGCTGATTGCCTGCATTTCATGACTGATACTTACCATAGCAATTAATAGTAGTACTAAACCTTATCATATCACAGCTGCCTTAATACAGCTGACAAGATGACAATATCTTGAAAATGTATCACATCAAAGTGAATAAATAAACCTGAACTGTTATGATGCTAGTCCATATGCACCTTAAAAATGGGAGGGTTTGCATTCTTAACATCACTAAAATATTTTTGATCTAGGGCTATGCTATGTACACTTTGGATAAAGGGAATATTCTGTAGTGCATCAACTTTACATGTTTCCTTTACCCCAGGGGTGCACCATCTTTGATAAAGAACATTAAGGTAAGAAAGATTTGGAGGTTCCAGGAAGGTTCATGCCTTACAATACCTTATATTAATATCTGGCAGTAGATTGAGTTCACATAGTGAGATACATTTTCAGGATGTCACGACTTAGTAAGTCATGTTCAGGAATCTGTGTTTCAGGTAGCTTTCATTAGGTTAGGTATAGTACTCCCAAATTCTAACATCAGTGTTTGTGCAGTTCCACAGTATGAAACATCAAACACCAAAACCCTAAGAATCAGAAAAGCCAAAGCCTTATGATCTATATAAAAAGGAGCAAAAAACTTAACTGCAAGTGTTTTTTGCAAACCTCCAGTACCCACAAGCTTATAAATACCAACTTCATCGTTGCAACAACACTGAGAAGGGAGAACCCCCCCCCCCAGACAAAGCCAAGGCCATAACTAATGCTGCATACCTAGAAATATCAGCAACAATGGTTTCGTATGGAAACAACAACTGGGGTTCTGCTGCTTGATATCTTATCCCCAAGGCAAATTGATGTTTAAGGAATGACACTTCTTCCCTGTCTAAAACACCCATACTGAGGTTCATGCAACAAGGTGTTTTTATTTGTTTGACAGTGTGCCAGTTTCTCTGAAAAAAATAGACTCACCATCCTCAGTGGTCATTATACTGGGACTGTGCAGATACATCAAGCTAATGGAGTATATCTTTACTCTCAAGCAAAGTTTAACAAACCTAACATGTCGATTGCAAATTTTCCTATTGCAGAATTCTGCAAAGCTGCCAGTACATTTAGTACCGCCATGAATGTTCTTTGGTAGTAAATTTTACCTGAGTTAAGGCATTGTGGGCAGCTCAGTCAATCTTGTAGGATACCTGCGTATGTGACAGAAACAAATTTGTCTGATGTTGTGGTTCATCTATCCATTTCTCTTTTATTTACTGTGTAGTATTGCACTGAACATTCTACACATATTCCATCTTCTGAAGACAAAGAATGCATTCAAGTATTCAAAGCACATCACTATTCAAGTGTGAATGTTACCCAGAATGAAATGTATAACATGAACCGTTAGAAATCATGAGTTTTCAAAGAGCACAGCATGACTGGACTGTATAATTTTGCTAATTTTATAAAGGTTGACTTTGTTCATTTTTTAATTTTATTTTTTTAACTGTTCTTACTAGATATATCAGAAGTCAAGCAGCCCAATTACAACAATGGAAACAAGACATAGACTGCAACAAATGCTATGCAACGTAAGTCACATATACACTTTGTTGCAGATTAAACAACTTAAAAACATTACAATGCTTAGTAAAGCACCAGAAAAATGTGAAACCACACAGACACACACACACACACACACACACACACACACACACACACACACACACACACACACACACACACACACACACACACACACACACACACACACACACACACACACACACACACACATACATATGTGCAGACATGCATATGTCTGCATGCACCCAAATGTGCCTAACATTTACAACCACATTCCGGACCATATACACCTCAGTTGTTTCACTGTGATCAAATGAATGAAAAAAAATACACACAGTGCAAAACAATGCATCTCCATTTGCCCACCTCACATATCTCAGCTGTCCCAGATGTTGACTGTTCTGCTCTGTACCTTGAAACATGTTTGATTTTCATTCGTATCATTATTCAAAAATACAAAAAAAGCATGTTGATGCAAATGTTCTTGTTTTATTAACTGTGAATTAGGGTAATATTAAACATTTCCATGTTCTTAGGTCTATGTTTCTCCATTATTATTGGCTTTGTACAAATTCTATGACACACGCACACACACACACACACACACACACACACACACACACACACACACACAGACACACAGACAGACACACACACACACAGACATATATCTTTATAATGCAGTTAGTATTGTTTAATTTATTTCTCCTGACCATTAAATGTGGTTTATTAAATGCTGTGGATAGTCGGGGGGGGGGGGGGTACAATGTCAGTTCCTTGTAACTGCTACTGCAGTTACTGTTACTTTTTTTATTTTTATTTATGTGCTTATGTCTATAACTGATGCTCACTAAAGGCAAGCAAAAACAAAATGCATCAGATTTTTTCTCTTTCTCAATTCTTTATTATATTGCTGTGTAATGGACCAGTTGCAGAGCTCTGTTCATATATTAATACTATTGTGTGTTTTACAATAGGGTATTATCCAAAGTGAAAACATTTAATAAGATTTTCTAATAAATACAAAAAATTATAAAGCTCATTTTAGTAGTCATTGAGCAATGCCTTTTAATCAAGATTGAAGGAAACAAGTTTATTGTAATATTTCTAATAAGAGAGCCTTTTAATTTTGTCAGGTTTCATTATCACCTTTTGTGGATAATTATATACCTGTGGGCAGATTCGGTTGACATTCTCTTTACATGTATGCATCAGTGACATGAGTGATGGTTTATTCAGGTAAGTGTAATAATATTCTTGTCTCCCATTTAGGAGATAGAGTTGGACATGACACCAGCAAAACTGAAACTATTTTGGTAAACAATCTAGGAGTTTTACAGTACATTACCTAACAGACGTTCTGAAATGAGACACCATTTCACAGGAGATGCATGAAAGATTAAGCAAATAAATCTGGTTCATTTCCCATTGAAGGTTATCTGCCTCTCTGGAGACAGTGCCTGAAAAGTGACCCATAAATTTCAGTCATTGTTTCTGGTGGAGCATGTAACTGACTATGCTATGCTTCATAATTCATGTTGTTTTATATCATCAACTACTGCAGTTCCTCAAAAACGTATTTTGTGATATATAGAAGAAAGCATGAAGACAAAGCAGCAAATAATATTGTTCAAGTAACAGAAAAAAGATATAAAACTGAAATATGTATATGGTGAACTAGTATATATCTTTTATAGAGCTACTGTTAATTTCCTTAAACCTGTTGTGTGGCTAGTATAGCTATTACAGTAATACTAAACTTTAGAAAGAAGACTTTCAAGTTGCTAAATAAAATATCTAATCCATAACTCTGATACTTTGTGTGTTTTTTTATTTCATTACAGTTTAAAGGTGTAGAAGGAATAGGAGTTTCACATCATAGCAATAAATACTCCTTTATCCTAACCTGCTATCATATAGATATGACATTTTCTGAGTTTAATTACAGTCCTTTATGCATTAAACATGGACATGTTCAGCTGATACAATCTTATATCGATTTTCTTGACCCATGGAAGCACAACCAGTTAGCAGTTTCCCTAACACAGCAGTGGAGGTGAAGTCTTGCATATGGTGACTTTTTTTCTTCTTCAATGCATTATTTTGTTATTCTGCTTAAAAAGAAGTGGGAAGTACTCTAACAAAACTGTCTGCACTGTGTTTTAAAGTGTGTGTGTGTGTGTGTGTGTGTGTGTGTGTGTGTGTATACTTGTGAGATATCTTTGGATCAGAAATGCACAAAACCAGTTGCTAAGTCAGTAAACAGAAATGTTTTGTGGTGTTAGTGTAAAAAGCATGCAACTTAGTTGCTTTCAGAATTTTATACTGTTTTTGTTTCAGAAAATATTAGGCATCTTAACTTTGCTAATTTTGAAAAATAAATGCAGAAAAAAACTTTGAGAATAGGGTTATTTTGCTTTTTTTCACATGCTGAACATCAACCCCAAAAGAAGACTACATGAAATAGAATACTGTGATTAACTCATATGGATACCACTATAGTCTGAACAGCACAAGCAGTGAGCAAGATCAGTATAACCGATGGGAATTGTACACCACTATCATAATTTGTTTCTCCATTATGCTGCTCAGGGATCAGAAGGGCTTACTTTTTATTTCTTTTCGTTCACATTTTTAATGTGTTAACAATGGTGAAATATTAATCAGTGTGAAAAATTATCACACTCTGCCCAAGCTTGAATACAAACAAATGACAATTAAATTACCATAGCATAATAGTTATTGTATGAGAATGTAATTCTTAGTGGAACAACCAAGGAAGATGTTCAAAGTGGTTACCGACACATTTAAGTATGACACACAGGGTCTATATCACATTGTCGAACTTGTATAAGTTCGAACTATGTAATATTGAACCCAAAAGTCTGAAACGCAAAAATAGCGAAGCCACAGCACATCAATTTTTTCCCAGGGGAAAAAAAATCAGTGGGTCATTTTCAGGGCTTTGCTATTTCCTCCACTGTGGTGCAATCTCAAAGTTTGTATATATAAGTAGGGAGGTGTGGGGGGGACAGCTCCCCATGTTGGGGGTGTGGGGGGGTGAAGCCCCCACTTTAGTTTTAGTTTAAGGTTTATTTATTTATTTATTTATTATTTTTAGGGAACAGCGATTTTTTTTTCCCTGGGAAAAAAATTGCTGCTCTGTGTGTTCGTTATTGTGTGGTTTCGGACTTTTGGGTTCGATATTACATCGTTCAAACTTATACAAGTTCGATGATGTGATATAGACTCTGACATATAGTATAAAATAGAGAGTATAACACATACTGTATGTCTTGTTTATAATATGTGCAAACTATTGGAGAACAGAGCATAGAACAAAATAAAAAGAGGAAGCTTGAGGAGAGAGGGAGATGGACAATTGAAAGAGAAAAAAAGAAAGAAAAACTGAAAGAAGAGAGTATTGCTTGATTCCTTACTGGGGAGTAAGACAAACAAGGAAAAGATGATTATTAAGAGAATATGCTATATGTGAGGGAAAACATGCCGTGCTCAGTTTAGGGTGTCGATATTGGTAGCATTTGTGAGGAGCATATTTAAATAGATATTTGTTAAGGTTAGCTCTGAATGTTGTGAAAGGGTAATTTAATTTAGATTTGTTGGGAGAGGTTCTTATGAATGGGGTGACAACACTCAAACATTGTGTCTGTGCCAAGAAGTCTAACTCTATGTGTTTAAAGAGTATGTACCAAGGATGAAAGAGATCTGAAGTTGTAACTTGTGATAGGAAGGATGGAATAGAAGAATTCCAGACTGAGGAGTTTATACATAAGATAACTAAGGATTAGTTTTGTCCTTTGTGCTGTTGAGATCCACTTTGCTTTTACACGGACATGTCAGTGGTGCTGCAGTGCTCTGCTTTGGTGATGAGGCTTGTGTATTTATAAATGTTGGTGGCTGTAGTTTATACAGACAGTAGGTGCTATATATGGGTAGCTGCTATTAGAGGTAACTGTATTCTAATTAGGTGAGGACTACTACTTTACCTGAAAGAGAGAGCTTTCCTTGGTCCAAAATAGTTGAATAGTAACTTAGTTCTTTTTTTATTCTTTCTAAAAACTGTTAGAAGTTGAAATGCTGATTTAGCCATACTCCTATATAAGATGTTTGGTGGTTTCAAAGGGAGAAGAGAAAAGTAGTTTCTGTACAGTAACTTAAAATGCAGTGGGGAAAGATGATAGCTTTTTCCTGGTTTGTCCAGCACCTTTCTGATTATGATGTGTGAGGGGTAAGATTTAATTAGATGTATGCCATCAGCATATATTACTACAGAAATATGTGAAACCTCTACCTGAAGATTTGTCATGGAAGACAATTGTCTGCCTACTAACCTCCTTGCATGTCCTTTATCCAGCTTCAGCTCTGGAAAGAACAACATCAACCTTTGTAACACAGAGCTGGATCTCTTAACAAGCACAGCCTGAAGGCAGTTACTCATAAAACAAATCAAAATAAGAACTACACAGCCACCAAAGTCAGAATAAATGTTGTGTCGACTCACTATTAAATTTAGCACTTTTAAGTTTCTCAGTATCAAATATTTCATCAGAACACTGCAAAAATGACAGGCATTTGAATACCATCTTTTATATTACATGACCAATTTTACCATGTAAGTAAATATGCATTTGTCAAAGTCAAAACTAATACTTTGAATAAAACATATAAATAAATGCTGTATTATTTAACTTTCAAGTACTTTTATAATTAAATTATGATTTAGACATGGCACTTGAGTAGCATTTATGTGCAGTTACTATTGAAACCATTCAAAAGAGAAGACAGAGCTGCATTGCCGAAACAATAGTCATAAATGGTTGTGTGATCACTCATTGCACTAAATCTGAAATTAACACATGTACAAAAAACTTATAGTGCAAGTGTCATATGTCTTGTTAATACTGTGAATGATTTGGGACTTGCTTGTATACACAGTGATTTTTATTCTTACTGCAAAGCTGTTTCTCTGGCAAAGAGGGATAAGACAGTATATTTTTAGGTTCATTAGTGTGGCAGTTCAAGTTGTGTAAAAACCTTTAATGTGTACTAACATTTCTTTTGTAATGTTTATTGCTTTTTTACAGTGTACAGGGAAAAGGATAAATACAATAAATTTCATGTAATGTACTTCTATGATAAAGACTACACAAACTACGTCAGTGAATCACATGTGTGTAGCACACCTGATAAACTCAGAGAACCACACAGTATATAGTATCTGTAGATCACAGTTCAAGTCCCAGATTTACATTTTAAGGATGAAATCTAATAAACACTGCTCAAAAGGATAAGACAAGGTGAGCTTTGCCCATCCCATTTGTGCATCGCTTACCTTCTCACAAAACCGGCTTAATGGCCCACACACAAAGCAGACAGGAGGCAGATGTAGTCAATTTTAAAATGCTTCTTCTTAACTGTGCCTGTGGCAGCAGGTGTAAGTGTGGGGCTGCAGTACAGGTGAATCTGGGTTCTAATCCAGCAAAGTCAAAAGTTTTATTCCTGTTATTCCAGTTTACTTTATATTAAAATTAACATGAAAACAATAATCAAACACAGAAGTAATTGCCTACAGCAAGTGCATTGAGCATACACAGGATATCAGCTATATATTAAATGTGTTACTATGGGTATCTGTAGAATTATGGTTCTACAATTAGACATTTATTTTCTGAAGTGTCGTGTAATACACATGCATGTTTAAAAACTCAACTCTTTAATGTATATGTATAAGTAATGAGTAGCTCTAACAAACAGGGTCTCAGTTACAATAGGCTATGTGCACATTAATGACTGTAAAAAATGCACTTGTAGTCCAACCTTCCCTGTGGCAACTGTTATAAGTTAATGCTCACCATACAGGTGCACTAGGGATCTAATCTAGTGCAGACTCAATGTTATTAATGCTTCTCCACTCACGTTAAAAAAAAAAATAAACAGCATTAAATAACAATAAGTATGTATAGCAGTCAAGTTTGTATGAATTATATGTGTGACAGAAGGAATACTGAATATTATTATTCAGTAATAATAACTGTCTTTTCTGACCTTGGATGGCCTTCAGACTTGAATGATCATGAAAGACAAATGAATGTATAAACCAAAACCTTGCCAGGTCACACACATTCATGGTTTAACCCTCAGTCTGTCATGTGAATTTACAGTATATATAATTCATGAGCATGTCCAACAAGCATTTCATCTGTGGCAAGAATGAAAAGTTGCCTATGTGGACGAATATGTTTTGTCTCTAATGCATAGTTTTGAACCCCACATTGTACAAATTAATTTTATCAGTGTGTAAAGCTACACAAAAAAAGTGTCAGGTCATACAATTTATGCACCCAATACATGTCTGCAAAGCTGAATCAACTTTGCATCCAATACATGTGGCAAAGTTGAATCAACTAACAGTTACAGCAACAACCAGCCCATAAACTAATGCCAACTGTCAAATTAACCTTCCTATTTCAAAAACTGCATTCCTGTCTGGTACTGTTGCTCTCCGCTTAACATTATGCAAATGCAATTGGCATCTTTGTTTGGGTTTGCACACTAGCAGTAAACATGAAAACACAAATTGGTGGGAAAGCAATATTGGCCTTGCTGTTTGCCCTGATATGACATGTCTGCAAGTAGAAGGGAAGGTACCCAATTTAGGGTTCATAGGTAGGGTGTTGAGGACTCTTTATTGGATTCCTTGTAAAGAAACAATGCTAAGGATCTTGCAGGGAGATTATACTGGCTCCCAGTACAACTCTGAGGCATGGAATCGTTTGGCCAAGGCTATCTGTAGTGCAAATGACATTCCGCACATTGGAGAACAGTACAGGCACCATTTTATTGACCTCAAAAGATGCAAGCAGGATGCACTCAACCAGTGGGTGGCTGGGTTTAGAACTGCTGACATCTTGCAGTTGTGAAAGTATACAGATAAAGAAAATTTAAACTAGACAGACAGCTATCTAGTTTATATAGGCAAGGCGGGTATGCATAATGCTCTTCTCTTGTTCTCTTCTTTTTATTCTACACCCAACCGTGAGATAATGGTGAATAGGGAAGCCCATGCTGAGCATTAAGAAAGACTGAGGGAAGCAAGAGGAATGTTTGCAGCACAACATAACTATTATTTTATCTAAAGTGCTGCTCTTCTATACAGTAGTAGCAAATTAAGCATGCATATCCACCTGCAAAATCAAGTATACATGCTTCAGTCTGTAGTACAAGTCAAATGTAGGAGTCAATTTTAATACTGTAATCTGATGTTGTGGGTTCAAATACTACAAGTAAGAAATATGTAGTAAAAATAATTTAAAATATTATAAAATAACTTCCACAGAAGTGGCATAAATGACCTACTGTTAAATTAATCTGTATAATTTAAAAAAGCATATGTGTAATATATGCACATACTATGGATTACCTTGAGCAATCATCAGCTATAATTTGTAGATGTTAAAGAGTATATTTAAATGTAAAAGTAGAAATAAAATTCTTTATATTTTTATATTGTAATAATTCATTTTATGTCACATATGATGGTATCAATTATCTTTTTTTTTCTCATACCATAACCCTTATCAATTTTTTTTATTTTTATATGTGTAGTCACAACATTTTCATGTTATCCATTTCTGATAATATTCAAAATGCTTTACAGCACAGGGAAGTAGACCAACCATTGTGGCTCAGCCTACCCCTGCTCCACTGGCTCCTGAACTGACATACAGTATATCTGGGATCCAACCTGGCAATACTATCTCTGCTACCCATGCACTACCTGGGCCCTCCATATCAGGTTGTATTACCATAGCAGTTGGTGCTGTGGTACCCTCTAGGAGTAGTGGCAGAGATGGGGATTTTGTCACCTGCCAGGAGTTGCCAGGCTTGGTGTGTAGGGTGGTGCACAGCACCATTGGTGCATGCCTATGCCAGATGAAGAGGATGCTCTCTATTATGGTCTGTAGAAAAAGACATCAATCACTCCAACAGGCAGCAGAGTAAGTGGACAGTGATGACAGTTCTGCGGGTGAGGACTAGATTCTCACTGTCCCCATGGGCATCTGATGTCCCCTACCTATCCCTAATGATGGCATCCCCCAAACTATTGTGTTCCACACCTTCCTTGTATCTTGTTTTGTTTGTTTGTCCTGTTTGCCTGCATCTACTGCCTCACCTACCCTACTTACCTGACTTAGAAATATCTATGTCCGTTACCCAACATTCTTCTCTTACTGAAGTAAAACAAAAATAAAAAAAATGAGTACCTGTCCTACAAAAAAATATTGTCCCATACATAGCTCTCCACTTTGCACAGCTATCTTCTCAACACACTTGATTCAGTCCAATTGGCTATACAACATGATTGTGTTGTTGTCATGCCTATTTGCTGAGGTGACAGTCCAAATTCATCTATTAATCTGTACATATTTTCATTTTACACTATTGAAGAATTGGATAGTTATTTCTACCTCCCTCCTGCATGTTCTTATATTGCATTCCCTTTGTTCTTCCCACTGCTTGCCTCCCATTTCACTACTTTCCTATTTACCTCATATTAACACCTTTAATCTGGTCAAAAAATAGAATCACATACAACGTACATAAATGAAAACAATCCAATGAAGCCCTTCACTTTTTTCTCTGTATTTGCATGGAGTTTTGCATCACACAGCAATGCCAAGCAACAGTGAATGGCTCTTCAATGGTGCAGTTACCTCCACCCAAACCTACTTAAACATGCTGTACTATGGAAAGACACAGTTATACTAGTTTAAGAATTTTCTCATTGCATTATAAATATATATATTTAAAATTATTCGCTATACCTGGATTTGAACGCTGTATCACCTGGGCTCAAAAAGAAATATCTCAATGTACTTATACCTGCTGGCACAGAGTCAGCTAAGCAGCAGATATGTTTCTTACACTCAGTATTATCCACTGTGCTGACTGCTGCACCTCTCCAGTTAACGTCTTTGTGTGGAGGAAAACAAGGCTGTAGAACGCTCATGACTTTATCAGTGAAGCTGAGGCCCATGTCTGCTCATCACTTAACTGCATGGCAATGGGGAAAGCAGTATAAATGTGTATTTTGCATGCACAAACATTTTACCATTGATCATGTAAACCAACTGCTCGGTGGTGCACTGTGGAAAGTGCACATTAGCATGTTTATTTTCCATTTAGTCTTCATCCCATGAAAGTACATGTAAAAACACAGCTAAACGAAAGACAATTTTTAATGAAAGTACTAAATTATCTAGCTGGTGTACCTAATCAGGCAAAGGATCTAATCTCACTGCAGTCAATTGTTGTGATGTTTGTTTGTGTGTGTGTGTGTGTGTGTGTGTGTGTGTGTGTGTGTGTGTGTGTGTGTGTGTGTGTGTGTGTGTGTGTGTGTGTGTGTCTGTCTATTTAGACATGGGAATACTGGTGGTATAATTTTGGTGTGTGTGTGTGTGTGTGTGTGTGTGTGTGTGTGTGTGTCTATCTAGCCAGAAGAGTATAACTGTGTATCCTTCTGTCATCAGTACAATCTTTTGGAGTACCGATATTTTGACAGTTGTACATGCCTACATATCCATTTAATGCAAGCATCACAATATCTTCTCTCAAACATCCAATGATGATGGCATCCATTATAAATTGTCCTGCAACATTATAAAAGTCAGACTTATGCCATGGTGCTTGTGTTAAGAATTGGGCTCTGTAGCTGGTGTTTCTAATTAATTAGGGGCTCTAATCTCACAATCTCACTGCATTCAACTGGGGTGTGTGCATGTGTGTGTGTGTGTGTGTGTGTGTGTGTGTGTGTGTGTGTGTGTGTGTGTGTGTGTGTGTGTGTATGTTCATTTGGCTAAAATTCAATAAACCATTCTACTCCTACATGTGGGACTCTGCTATTCCTATCTTCGTCTCACCAGACACGGCTGATATAATTAGCCATAAAGTGTTGCCAGACACTATAAAAGCCGGACTTGTCCTGTGGTGCATACATTAAATACTGTGCTCTGTAAATAGTTAGGAATGGGTTATGTACTCACTGTGGTCAATTGGTTTGTGTGTGTGTCTGTTCAGTTGGTTGAGATATGAGAGATCATTTTATACCAGCATATGAGACACTGCTATTACCATGTTCTTCTCATTAGACACTGCTGATGTCATCAGTTATACAGTGTTGTCAGACACTATAAAAGCCAAACTTGTGCTGTGGCACTTGCCTTAAGTTCTGTGCTCTGTAAATAGGTAGAGGTTCTGTTCTCACTGTGGTCAATTGGTGTGTGTGTGACACTATAAAAGCCAGATTTGTGCTGCGGTGCTTCTGTTAAGTACTGTGCTGTGTAGGTAGGGGTGCTATTCTCACTGCAGTCAACTGTGTGTGCATTCAACAATCACTATGTTGTAAATTTTGGAATGATATGTGAGTCCACAGCTATGTCAGCATACACTGATGATGTCAGCCGGTATAACATGTATCCTTACAGTATTCAAGACAAACCTGTGTTGTACCATTACCTACTGTATTTGCAAGCTAATCTGACAACAGGCAATTTGAGTCTCTATACATAGAAATATCACTTTTGAGACAATTTTCCACAGGAATGTGATTCCACATCTATGCCCTACACTCCTCATAACATGTTCTCCTCAGCATACAGTGATGATAACATACTCCATAAAGTACAATGTGACAGTGTTACAGTCAGATATATGTGGTGTTGCTATGCTTACATTGCATGGCATTCATATTATATACCTACACAAGTGTAATATTCAAATCAAGCCTAGTCTGCTGCTGTGTATGTGTGTTTGGTGCTACATTATGGTCATTGTATGACCCTTCATTTAAGTACTACTTATGGGAACCTTTTCCATGCCCCCATGCATACACCATCCTCCTTTTTTCCTCTGGCTACATGACATCTTTTCTGCAGAGTGGTGGGGGATGTCCTCATGTCAGATGTGCATACACACATCATGTAGCAGAGCCCCTCCATGAGCTCTGCAAGCCATCTCCAGTCCACTACATGTGTGATTGCTAATTCCATCATGGTGTAGTGCACGTCCCATATTTACAGTGGCAGTATGTAATGCAATCCAAGTACACACATATGGACAATAGTCTTACAATCTTCCATAATGTAGATATATGGAATTTGTTTTCAATGGTATAGTAAGCTAGGATTTTATGTGATGTTGGCCATTAGCCTAAAAATGTCCAATGACCCTATGAACAGTTGGCATGTCAATGTTGCTGCTATTGACATGTGCTATATTGAGGTGTGGATGTACAATATGGCTACAAGAGGGTCTTACAATCTGTGATGTGAGCTAATGTATTGTCAGAGTAAACTTTATTGTTATGTAGCCTACACAAGTGCAGTCTAAATGAAATTATATACATCAGGCTCAAACTGAGATGACAATATACATACATACAATAACACATAGAATAGATATATATTCATCATTTTGCATTAGACAGGTTATTATACTACATATTACCACAGTTTACCTTATCTAGAAATTTCAGCAGTTAAATGATTTTTTATTGCGCAAGTTCCTATTGCACTGTGTGATGCTCACATGAATAAGACGCTCTAGTTAGTATAATATTGCACATTCATTGCCATCTACATATTGCTTATGTTTAGAATCTGAATTGTCTCTCATTTACTTGCACCAAAGGATTTGGTGTTCCATATCTCATCAGTGTCCGGCTTCACTGAGATTACTGCCACAGTTCAAAAGTCTCATCACCTGAAATCTGAACCTGGACATTTTCCAGTGCATGCTGTGGTATCTTCTGCCAGACAACAAACATGTGAACAGTTCATAAGTAGGGTGTGTAGGATCCTTGATTATTTTTGTAGCTCGGTTGTGACATTGTGCTATGTATACCTCCTGTAGTGTTGGAAGTGTGGAGCCCATTATCTTCTCTGCCACTTTCACTATCCTTTGTAGGACGTTTTAGTCTGAAACTGAGCAGCTCCCATACCACTCTGAAAGTTACATGTTAGGATACTTGTTATGGTACACCTGTAGAAGGTAGAGAGGATAGGGGATGGTAGACTCACTTTCCTCAATCTCCTTGGAAATGCAGACATTGATGAACTTTCTTTACTATATGACTGATGTTTATTGACCAAGATAGATCCTTCACAATGTGAACCCTCAGGAATTCTATGCTCTTTACTCTTTCCACCATCTCACCATTAATCATGAGAGGAGAATGAGCTGGTTTTGTTTTCCTGCAGTCCATTTTGATCTCCTTTGGGGTTTTTTTGACATTAAGGTCAAGGTTGTATTTGACACACTGGTCAATCAGTGTGGTCACTTCCTCCTATAGTCTTTTTCATCTCCTTTACTGATGAGGCCCATGACTGTAGTGTCATCCACAAGCTTGATGATGTGGTTGGTGTTGAATTTAACTTTACAGTCATGAGTTAGTACAGTGAATAGTAATGGACTCAATACATAGCTTTCAGGTTGATTGAGATAATTTTCAAAGAGTTATTGCCCAGACATACCCTTTGGGATCTTTCTGTTAAGATGTCCATGATCCATTTGCACATTTAGGTGCTGATACCTAGATGAACACGTTTTTCAATTAGCTGTTGTAGGATGACCATACTGAATGCTAAACTGAAGTCAATAAACAGCATTCTAACATAGCTGTCTGTTCTCAAGGTGTGCCAATAAGAGATGCAGTGCAACCGAAATTTTATCTGCCGTGGAGTGATTGGTACAATATGCCAACTGGAGTGGATATAGTGCTGCTGGAAGGATTGCTGTCAGGTATTTTCTGACTAATCTTTCAAAGCTTTTCTAAATGGTGGGCATTAGGGCTACTGGTCTGTAGTCATTGAGGCTTCATGGAGAGCAGTGGAATAATATTTGTTTTTGAAGCATTTGGGTACCTTCACTTGACCAAGGGAGATATTAAATATATATGTGAGTACAGTGCTTAATTATTCAGCACAGCACTTTAACACCTTTACCACAATGTTGTCTGGTCCTGCAGCCTTCTAGGGTTCACCTGCTGTAGGATCCTCTTCACCTCTATTGAGTTTAGGCTGAGCACTTCATCTCCTGGGTCTGTAGCAAGATTCACTGCCTTGGAGCTGTTCTCTGCTTGAACCTGCAGAAAAAAGTGTTCAGCCTATCCAGGAATTATGTGTTGGCCTCACATTGGGCTGACAGAGGTTTGTTTCCAGTTATGGCTGTGTGCCATGCCACATGTGACTTAGGTCTATCATGTCAGTGAAGTGGTTCTGGACTTCATTTCCATAGGCCCTTTTTGCTTCCATTATCCCTCTCTTCAGGTTTGCCCTTGCCACACTGAGCCAGGGTTTTTGGTTGGCTCTTATGATGACGTTTCTGTTGATGTTCATGTCATCTATGCATTTAGATATATATCCCATCACAGTTTCTGATAATTCATCCAAGTTAATGTGTAGATCAGCTGTTGCAGCCTCTTTGAATATGCTCCAGTTTGTATTGTCGAATCAATCTTGGAGTGTTGTGATTGCTCCAATTGATCATACCCTGATTTGCTTCACAGTGGGTTTATCCCTGAATAGTGCAGGTTTTTATACTGGCATTAGTATGATGGTGAGGTGGTCTGAGCTGCACATCTGTGGGTATTCCACTGCTTTACATGCCATCTTGATACTGGTGTATACCTTGTCCAAGGTGTTGCTATCCCTTTTTGCAAATCCCACATGCTGGTAGTAGCTGGGTAATACTGACCTCAGATCTGCCTGGTTGAAATCACCTGCAATAATATGTGCAAAATCTGAGTTCTTATTCTGCAGCTCACATACTGAGTTACACACTGTAGCCAGTGCCTCTTTAGTGTTAGCACTTGGTGGGAAATACACCACTATGATGCTGACACCACTGAACTCTCTAGGCAGATAAACAGGTCTACATCTGACTGCTAAGAACATTATTTTTTAAGAGCAATAGCTAGAGGCAGTCTCGCAGTTTATACACCAGCTATTGTTTGCATACCTGCAGACTCCACCTCCACTAGATCTCCCACTGAGTGCTTGACCTCTGTCTGCACGAAAAAGAGTGAGCCCTTCTAGTTGAGCTGCAATGTCATTAGTGTTACCATGCAGTCACGTTTCAGCAAATATAAGAACATAAGTATTTCTCACCTTGCTTTCATATGTCATTTCCAGCCTTATGTAATCTGTCTTATTATCCAGAGAGCACACAT
Organism: Protopterus annectens; assembly: GCF_019279795.1. Lineage (NCBI taxonomy): Eukaryota > Metazoa > Chordata > Ceratodontiformes > Protopteridae > Protopterus > Protopterus annectens. The sequence continues at coordinate 585,691,132 of NC_056734.1, forward strand.
TTGGTAGAAGTAAGGATGGTAATGCAGGCCTGAAAAGATTTTCCTTCAGTCTGGTAAGAGATTCTAGCCCTTGATCCCCTTTTCCTGGATCTTTCACAGCTTTTCCTCTTGATCTTTTTTTCTTTTGTGTGTTGTGGAAGCTCTTTTTACGTTTGAGGCACTTTTAGCCATGCTGTGCAAGAATAACAAGGTTGTGGAGTATAGAATTTATTGTAGGCCCCACAGACTGTGCAGACAGTAGGTCATCTATCCAGCTACATGGACAGCTTAGTTACTTGATTTCCAGTATGTTCTCTCTACTATAAGTAACTCCATACTATAAGTATCTCCATTTATAGCCTCAAAAACTGCTTTTTCCATTTTTTAAGTAGAAAAGAAGACAAATACTGCACATTTCTCTGTAGAGCCGACATAGCTGCAGCCGCACAGGGCGCCAACATTTTTTTTTCGATTGCCATTGCTGCAATTGCAGTACATGCTCCTTCTATAACAGCTGTGGTAATATGTGTCCTGAGAACTGTTGACATGGTATGATATACTTTTATGTATAATTTTGCTACATTAGGACATGTGTTGTTGTAGAGGAGAAGATCAACCTTCTGCACAGTTCACACTGCGCCATCACAGTGACAACTGCAGTATGACACAGGTGTGCATATGTCTACATACCATCATTAAATGTTCTGTGACAGACATCAGTATTAATTCATATTGATTACATAGTCAAATAAGTCTTGTCTCATACACATGTTCACATGTTGTTACTATGTGATATAGGCAACAGATATATCACATGTTTAATACATTTGCAACCTTGTTGAATTCATTGTAAGTGCAGTTGTGTTGCTATATCCAAGGGCTATTGAGATAGTCAGCAGCACCACTGTATGACTATTAGCATTTGTGTCAGGAAATGTTCTGCATGAGCCACAAATGACTGATCTGTAATGTGTCCTGATATGGAATCAGGCTGTTCAAACACAGTTTGCCCATAAAGCACATATAGGCATATATTGTGCAAGTGATATAAGTATGTGACATTGGTATAATTGTATGACTGTGTGCATAGCAACAGTCTGTGGAATGTGATGAATGACCAAGGTTGTATTTGGATGTCTTTTCACAAATCATTTATTCCAATACATATGAAATGATAAGTGGAATACACAACTAAGCACAGATCTGTGTGTGGATGTCACCACACAAACCGGAGGTAACAGACAATCCGCTAGCTGAGAGTTTGTCTCACATGTCATCACCCTCTCACCACTGTCCATCAACCAAAGTATACATGCAAACATTACTCAGCTTTTATTCTCAAGACAGCAGCTCATCTGTGCACTCTCTGTGGCTAATAATACAGAATCAATGGGCCCTGACAAAATCACAGGTTGCCTATAGCATGACTTAAAATATGACCTGCCAGACACAGTTTGATCTATACTTCAATACAGCCTCCAGGCAGCCTATTTTCCCACAGAAGTGTGCACAACGACATGCATCCTTCTGACTGGGGGGACAATTACCTAATGCATGGAGTTATAGAGCCATCCTGACTCTCCCCATCCTTGAAGTAGGCCAACAAGTCATCATGGACCTTCTTTAAAATGACACAGGTAATATCTTGACTGTGCACTAAACCCATGCTTGATCTGAGAAGGCTGCATCATATCTGTTACATCTGTTTGCTCTCTCCAAGAGGTTTACCAAGGGCATGCATGATGACAGCACTATCACCCTGTGTAACTTGACCTGGCCAAGGCATTTGACACAACTCCACGCTCGGATATCACAGAGGAACTGTCTAAAGTGGACATAAACACCTGAGTTACCAAGTGGGTAGACAACTGGGTCACATATGTGACAGATATTTATGTTGCAGTGTGTGAAGTCACCTCTTACTAGAGTCCAGTAACCAGTACCATACCTAAGGGCTCTGTGCTAGGTCCTTTCCTGTCCATTATTTAAGTCTCAGATATCAAAACTGCCATCCTTTTTCCAGCCAGCTTTGTGGAGGACTGCAAATTGTACACAATCATTGAATCCAAGTGTGGTATTGGTATAATGTAGACAGTATCAACACATGCAAAGTATTGCTGCTATGGCTATGGGGACACAGTAGATGAAGAAAAAACATGGGGGGATCAGTTCCATTATGAAAGCAATTATATAAGATAATTACAATATAGACAGCACACCTCTCTGAGCATACCAACTGGTATGTGCCTTATGTATTCAAGTAGGTGATATGCAGAATGTCCACAAGTATGTACCCACGGTTGTGACCATTCCCTTATATGTAGCACAACTCCTGACTATTTGCAGGACATTCCCATCAAAGAGGATTATACTTCCATTGTTCTCAGTCCTCATCACACCAGTTATTGAGTACAATGCAGCCTTTTGCATGAACTTCTTAACACATCTTCCAGGGATGAGTCACTCAAGTGTACCACTGTTGCCACAGTGAGCTCCCACATATTTTATCGGCCATACCTAACTATTCTTTTTGGTGCATAAACATTAGGATTTGATGGTGGAGAACCCCCTTAAAGGTGTTATACATAATGCATGTGTGATATGCATTCCTGTGAAGTGCACAGTAAATACCCAGATGATAGACAACATTGAGGGAATGGGTTATATTCATGGAAATGTGGATTGTGGCATATATATGTCATGCACGTCTGTCAACTAACCAGGATTGCTTGTCATTTCAAATACAGGTGTAACAGTGTCACTCCTAACACCCCTGGCAGATGTTAAATTTGGAGGAAGTTGTGCTTCATTCCCCTCAGTAATTGCTGATGAATCATAATAGTCATACAAGTGTGTTCTTGCAGAACCATCTTTGATCTTTCACAGTCACATATGTTATTTAAAAGACATGGGAATACTGGTGGTATAATTTTGATATTGTCCATGACTGTGTATGCTTCTGTCTACTGTTCTCCATGAGCCTGTTATGATGTGTCCCACTTGGTTGTGACCTATGCTGACATTACATTCATATTCAGGCAACTCATTTCACACCTTCACAATATGCACCTAACCCCTATTTTATATACCATCCCTGATATATGTCCTGTCCATTGTTCATATCAGGATGCTTATATCACAAAGAGTCTTCTTCACTGATATGTCGCCTTGTGTAACAGTCACATAATATACAATAACTGTGCAGTCAGTACTGTATCATTTTGATATGTGATAAGTGTTCATGCTACAGCTATGTTCATTGACATGCCTTATCTGCTGTACATTACCATGTTTCACCTGTCATCTTCCCCTGTGTTCATTCCCACAATTCATCTGTGTGCCCCTTTTCAATACACACACTTCCCCTGACAATGCATTTATAATGCAGTCTAAGTACCCTTACTGAACATTTACACAACTTTTATTCAATATGTCTGAAACAGGCTTCCACAATATTCTGCACTGTATACACTTTCATGTAATGTCTTGAAACTATATACATTGCTTTACTATTAACCCTGGTAATCACTGTGGCATTCCATGCAATATGAACAGTATGTCAATGCAATATACAAGCACCTATACAACTACATGAACTCAGCCATACCCAATAGAACTAAAACCTGCTCCTCAAGGAAACACAAACCTGTTTGGTGGACATCATCTATCAACAGGCTTTACAACAAAAGGAAGAAACTGTGGTCCAAGGGTAAAAACAAACATATTCCAAATTGGAAAAACTCCTTCCTCAGCCTCCACAAGCAAATTTGATCACTAGTGAAAGCCTCCAAAGCCAATTATGAATCAAAACTAGCCTCCAAAACAAAGGGAAACCACAAAGCCTTCTTCAGTTATATCAGGAACCTCTATGGCGAAGCCCAGGTTTGTTCTAAATTAGTACTTAACAGTATCACTTACACTGATACTGTTGACTTAGCCAACCTGCTAGCAGACAAGTTCAGCACAAACTTCACCCCTGCCCCCTCAAAGGCCCTTTTGACATCCCTGATACTTGTTCCATACCTCCCATCTCCATAGATCAAGTGCTAAAGGTCTTATCCAAGGCAAAGAACACAGCTTCCATGGGACCTGATAGTATCACAGGCTGTATTTTGTACCATCTCCAGCAAGAACTGGCTTTGCGTTTGAGCACCCTATTCACCCACAGCCTAAGTACAGGCTTCATTCCAGCAGAGGGGAGAAATGCCATTGCCATCCTCTTACACAAAGGTGGTGCCACTACTGACCCTGGAAACTATCCCCCATTAGCTTGACAAGTCTGATCTGTAAAGCCATGGAACCTATTATTATGTATCTCATAAACAAGGATGTAGGCAACCTCCAAGCACTTGACCGCACCCAACTTGGATTCATCAAGGGCAGATTTTGCCTGTTGAACCTAGTTGACTTCTTTGAGACTGTCACCAAAGTCCTGAATGAGGAAAAGTTAATGCGTACAGTTTATCTTGACTTTTTCAAGACTATTGACACAATCCCCCACTCAGGTATCATCAAAAAGCTAACACAACTTGGCATAAATCCCTATCTCATCAAGTGGATGGCCATCTGGTTCACCGAGAGAACCCTCAAAGTCCAAATAGGCACCTCCACCTCTGATAGCAGGCCTGTCACTAGTGGACTTCCCCAGGGATCTGTCCTGGGACCCCTACTGTTTGGTATATACTTCTCAGAGGTCCAGATGAAGACACAAGGCTTGTGGCTGACCAAGTTTGGGATGACTGTAAGTTGGGTGCTGTCACTGACTCTCCAAATGATGTTAACATACTGCAAGAGGGTCTCACAGCAACTAATGACTGGTGCCAAAGTAATGGCCTCAAGCTAAATGCAAAAAGAAATGTATCATCATACCATTCAGCAAAAACATGGCCCCTATTGATTACCACATCAACGGCAACCCCCAAGGCACACAACCTGTAGTGAGAGACCTGGACACTCAGGTTGATAACAACCTTACATTCGACCACCATGTAGCAGCAGTGGTCACAAAAGCCTTTTACCTGGTTCAGCTTATAAGTAAAGGGATTGCATCCAGAAAAATGAGGTTATTACCTCTCTATACTCCTCCCTCATTAGACCAATAATTGAGTATAATGCCCCATTTGGTATGTACCTCTCCAAACATTTGCACCAACTGGAAAGGCCACTGAAATACCTCACAAAGAGAATCCATGGCCTCCAACACCTGTCCTATGCAGACAGGCTCAAATCACTATCACTCTATTCAGTATCATACAGATTGCTTAGGGGTGATCTGTGTCTTGCCTACAAGGCAATCTTGGATCCTGCCCCACTAGAGATGCTCCATATCTGTAAGTCTAACTCCTCATGCATTACCTGCTCAAAAGGACTGAATCAATAATATGCAACATCAACAAAATCTGCTGGAGAGACAGGTTTGTCTCCCAGAGGCTGAGCTGTCTCTGGAATAGACTTCCCATACATGTCAAACAGCACCTCGCTGACCCTCTTCAAGTGCAACCTTGATGAGTGGATGGGAAACCAAAAATTTGTCCCAGGGGTTCCACCTGTGCTCCTTACTGACAGGGGTGACAGGTGCTAACTGAGGTTTCATTTTGGAGATAAACTCTTGTCTAGGCTTGTAAGGGCCACAGGGCCATTAGCCTAGTAACCTCCTATGATCTTATGGCAGACCTAGATGTAGGTAAACAGGTTTATATATCTCCTAGTGTCTGTGTTGCTTTACACAGTTTCCTGACCAGCAACACTGTTGCTGGCCACAAAGCTGTGCTTGTTTACATTTAAAAGTGGTGTGCAGCATGCAAATGTAATTAGAGCAGCTGCTCGCAGCACAAATGTGTAAACTTCATGTAGGCTTCAAAATTCCACTTGAGAAACAGTAACCAAACTGACTTTATTACGAATAGTCCATAGATATATACAAGAAGTCCTTGTGGTAGGGCAAAACCTAAGTTAACATTGTATATATCTATGGACTATTCGTAATAAAGTCAGTTTGGTTACTGTTTCTCAAGTGGAATTTTGATTTGGTTGCGACCTATTACAAGTTTGTTTCATGTAGGCTTCACACTAAGCCTAAACAGAGTTTATTGAATCCCCAGGAATGTTTACCATGTGGTTGATTTAATATAATTTTACCTTTGCATTCTTCATACAGTGGTGCTTTATCTATTGTTTCCTTATAAGTCAAGTGCAGTTACATCAAACTTAACTAATCTGGATAACAGATAATTGAAATTAAAGTTAACATATAAAATCCTGTAAACATCTGCTACCACTACACTGGGATGTACTGACCCCTTTGCTTAGCTACACTAGCTAAGCTACACTTTCAAATTATTACAGAAAAGCTAAAACTCAGTCTTTACTTTTGGGATTTTAAAATCATATAAAATATCTTTTAATGAATGAGCTACTGAATGATCTCAATCCTAACATAAATTATAGGCTTCATGTAATATATTATATTCTTAATTACTTCACATGGAAGGAATGATCGATCCTTGTCTGAGTACTGAACATAGGACCTCCTGCATTCTGTATGATTGTCAAGGCCACTGGACCAAGAAGGAGTCACAAGACAGTTAGGTACCTGTTTCCCCAGTTGCAGTTTCATCTTTCAATTAGGAAGCCACCATGCTGGTGATTTAAATACATGAGCATGCAGTACAGAATAATTATGAGCCGCATGTTGCAATAACTCAGCAGGTATGAGCCGCATGTTGCAATAACTCAGCAGGAAAGGAAAACAATGCATTATACCATATACTTAACTATCTGTTAGTATATTTATGATTATAAAACTCGATGAAGGGTACTGAATTAATCAACATCTTAAAACAATAAAGCCTTTTCATTTAGTGCTTATACATAAAGCATATTGTTACCTTCTATACTGCTAAAGTTGGAAAGGAGGGTGGAGATAAAAGAGGGAGGGAGGGGCAGACCTCTCAATTTCTCAGCACAAGAAATCTGGACAAAGCCAGAAATAAAGGAGGGCAAATGACCAAAAATAGGGACAGATTTTAAATATTGCTCCTATAATCTTATAAAGTTGTTAGAATGACAGATTTTGCATTGTTATATATTTTCTGAAGGATTTGAAGTCTGAAACTCAAATGTCTGTCTGTATTTAGTATTATTTACTGACATCAATCTGCAAGGATTTGCACAAAAATCACAGACTTTATGAAGAATGGTCCAAAAATAAGAGGCCAAATTCTGAACATTCTGCGAAAATCTGGACAGTTGAGAGGTACGGGGAGGGGGAAATGGAAAGCAACGGGAAGGGAATAAAATAAGAAAGAAAAAATGAAGGATTTTATTATATCTATACTCGCTGTAAGTATACAGACAATACTTCACAGATGGACATGTCATGTTAATATTTTCTCTTTACGCTGCCAGTAATGATGTTCTACTATTTAATGTTAGATGTCAGCAAAAGGTTACATATCTAAGTTAGAAAACGCTATCATATCTGTGTAAAATAATTATTTCTTAATGATTTTGTATGCTCAGTCTATTCATCACACATCCCAATCTCCCCCAAACATAAGCTACTGCTCCTTTTTTGTGGTGTGGAAAACTTCCCATGGTATTCCATATAAAATGTAATTATATTATGAGAAACCTAGCCAACAGATACATGTTCACTAATAGCATGTTAAACTAAAGGCTTGTCAAATTATCTTGCCAAAGACATTTAAAATTAGTCTGTCATTTCCATTATCAGTTCTTTCATAATAACTGTCACCTCTCAAACTGAAACATTTACACTGACATTCTAAGTCATTTTTGATGAGAAGTAATTTTAATTCCGTTTCCATACCCTTTCTGTGTGTCATCACCTCTTTGCATTTTTGAAAACTTGCACTATTCACTACATTCAACCTCAATCAAAACTCTCTTTAAGACTGTAACTATACAACAATATTCAAAATAAGGATTTTAATTTAGCTTTAAGGAACGATTTATGTAAGGAATATACATTGATCGGCACCATGTCAAATTAAATACATGCCCAAGCAGTCCTATAATACATATCCGTAAGGTAACCTGATCTCCATATGTACAGTCAGTTGTTATTTGACAGTGTTGGAACATTATGTTCATTTGTATAAACTTTAAAACAGGTAATCAAACAGAACAGTTAGTAGCATCTCCTGGGAATTAAATAAAATTCATGTCAGAATAATGTAATTATTATTAAAATGTAATAATGTAATACACAGAACGTACTTTGGCCATGTCTGCGTCTCTCCCCTCAGCAGAGTGCCTTGCATATTAATGGAGGCACACTACTGTGGAAGAGCCATATAACATGGCTACAAATCAATGTAGGGGGTGTGTTACAGTGTCCGGACATGAGTAACACACCCTCTGCACTGCCAAAGCATGGAAATTAAACATTTAATAAATAAATTTATTTTTTTTTTTGTTGTTTGCTCAGCGTGGCACTTAGCTGTAGACACATGCTAGACATCTAAATATAGAAACTGGATACATTTAATTATTTAGGAAAGGTCAAGTTTAAGCATAGCTAAGTGGGTTTGTACAGCGCAGCATGGTGCTTAAACATAGTGGAGACATACATGGAAAAGTATAACAGTATGTCACATGGCTATGTGGCTGAATGGTTAGAGTGACAACCTCATGTGCAGTAGGTGCATGGTTCAAATACACAGACAGGTTATTTTGTAAATACACATTCTGAGAATTATTTTAAGTCCCGATGAAATATTGTGTGATTATGCTGATTTCAACAATTGGCTAAGTTTCTAGTGTCATTCTAAGGTGATCCAGTATCTGTCTGCCTGGGATGACATGATTGACAGACCTCGATGCTTTGCCAGAGATGGCCTGCATCTGTCACCTCTGGGCTTCCCAATACTGGCCAAGGCTCTTGCCATCCCTATAGTGCCTTTTTAGGCAGTGTTCCAAAGATCAAATTACCACCATAACAGCTACAAACAAATGTAATATGAGGGTCATGCTGCTCAACGCTAGAAGTCTAAATCTCAAAATGCACTCACTCAAAGCACTCCTTAAAATGGAGAACATCGACATTTGTGCTGTAATAGAGACCTGGTTCAAGGCAGCAGAAAGCACCCCTGCACTACCAGGCCATAACTCATTCCACACCTTTCAGTCCCAGAAATTGGACCAAAGCTCCAAAGGAGGTGGGGTTTCCATATTCACAAAGGATGCACACACCTCCAGACTAGTAGCCCAACATAATGCATCAGAGATACTTCAGGTGCAGCTAACATTGGGTAAGAAAGCAATTCAGGTTGTAGCTTGCTATAGGTCCCCAACCATGTCCCAAGACTCAAACTCCCATTCCTAAGCACCCTGGAGAATATTAGCACCCAACCTAACACTCTCATACTGGGCAACTTCAACTACCCCTCTATTAACTGGGAAAACTACTCTTGCACCAATACACTTCCCCCATCATTTCCTGGAATTCATTAATTCCAATGCCCTGGGCCAGCTCATTCTTACCCCCACTAGAGGTAGCAACATCCTTGGCCTGGTCATTATTAACATGGGTGACCGTTGCTCTACATCAATAGTCAACCTCCCCCCGGTTAGATCTGACCACAAACTAATCACCTTGGAAATTCACATCACTCCCACCCCCTCCCACCCCCCGCAAAGGTAACCGCCATGAAAAACTTCTCCAAAGCTAACCTTGGGCTCCTAAAAACAGAGGTGGCTAACTGCACAGCACCCATGCAAATGGAGAATAGTTGCATGACCACCGGATCATACCAGTGCACTCTACAAACATGTACACAAATGCATGGATCTCACCATACCCAATAGAACCTAGATGCCCTCCTTTAAAAAAGGAAGCCAATCAGGTGGTCCCCTGCCATAAACAAACTCTACACCAGAAGGAGAAAACTGATGTGGAATAAGGTGAAGTCCCAAGACTGGAAAAACTCCCTTATCAGCCTCAACAAAAAGTTGAGATCCCTCATCAAATCCCCTAAAGCTAGCTATGAAAACAGAATTGCAGCAGATAGTAAAGACAACCACAAGGCCTTCTATAGTTATGTACAGAATCTCCCTGGCAATCCCAGATTTGCTCTGAGCTACTACAAAATGGTACCTCCTATACTGAGCCAACAGATATTGCCAATATATTGGCCGACAAATTCAATACCAACTTTACCCCTCTCCCCCCACAAAGGAACAATCACAATACCTGTAGATTGCCATGCACCCAGTATTACTGCTGCACAGGTTAAAACAGCACTGTTGAAGGCCAAGAATACAGCTTCTATGGGACTTGACAATATCCCTGGCTGTGTTCTACATGAACTATAGAGTGAACTGGCACCTCACCTGTGTGTCCTGTTCAAGCACAGCCTCACCTAAGGCTTTGTCCCTACTGAATGGGGCAATGCTACAGTCATACCTATCCACAAAGGAGGAGCGACTACAGACCCTGGGAACTATCGCCCCATTAGCCTGATGAGTCTGATATGCAAACCTGTGGAACGCATCATCATGGACCTAATAAACAAGGATGTAGGGAATCTCCAAACTCTGGATCACACACAGTTTGGTTTTGTGAAGGGTAGATCATGCCTGCTCAACTTGGTCAACTTCTTTGAGTCAGTCACCTGAGCTGTGGATGAAAGCAAGGTGGTTCATACAGCCTGCCTTGATCTGGCCAAGGCCTTTGATACCATTCCCCACTCAGGTATCATACAAAAACTCACTAAGCTAGGCATCAACCCCTATATCACTAGGTGGGTTGCAAACTGGCTTACAGATAGAACCGACAGTGTGAAAGTAGCTGACTCCAAGTCAGACTGCCAACCAGTCATGAGTGGAGTACCACAGGGTTCAGTCCTGGGTCCTCTCCTGTTTGTTATCTACTTCTTTGAAGTCCAGGCCAACACAAAGGGACTCTGGCTGACAAAGTTTGCAGATGATTGCAAGTTGGGAGCTATTATTAACTCCCCAAGTAATGTTGACATCCTACAGAAATGCCTCACTGAGACCAACAACTGGTGTCAGAACCATGGCCTTAAGCTCAATGGCAAAAAATGTGTCGTCATCCCCTTTGGGAAAATGCCATTTCCCATGAATTACCACGTTGATGGTAGTCCACTGAACACAGAAGACATTATAAGAGATCTGGGAACACAGGTTGACAGCAACCTCTCTTTTGACCACCACATTGCCACTGTGGTCAGAAAGTCATCCTATGCGGCACATCTCATTACTAAGGGTTTTGCATCCAAGAAGAAGGAGGTCATTATCTCTCTCTACTCTTCTCTCATTAGGCCAATCATCTAGTACAATGTCCCATTTGGCATGTATCTCACTAGACACCTGCAACAACTGGAGAGTCCACAAAAGTACCTCACAAAGAGGATCCTAGGCCTTAAACATTTGTCCTATGTGGACATTCTCAAAAAACTCCAACTATTCTCTGTCTCATATTGCCTACTTAGAAGCAATCTCTGCTTGACTTACAAAGCCATGTCTGACCCAGCTCTGTTAGAAATGCTATATCTCATGAAATCCCAATCCCTCCACTCCACACGCTCCAGAGATCTCAACCTCATTACCGCAATCAAGAGAATGGGCTGGAGGGACAGGTTCATAACCCAGAGACAGCTCATGCTATGGAATAGACTTTCCATACATGTCAAACAGAGCACCTCACTGTCCCTCTTCAAGAGAAATCTTAAAGAGTGGATGGGAAATAGAAAATTCACCCCGGGGATCACTCCAGTGGCTCTACTCGACAGAGGCCCTGGGAACTAAGGTCAGCTGGCATGATGCCAGGGTAATCCTAGGGCTAGGCTTGTAAAGGTTCCAGGGCCATTAGCCGAGTACATACCTATGATCCTATGAACCTAAATACACATAAGAGAATGTCTATACCCTTGATGGAACATTGCATGTATGCAGACATTTCACTGAACATTCATTTTGCAAATACACAATTATTAAATATATTATTAAATCCTGCAGTGTTGCACTCAGCTAAGCTCTGCTAAGCATAGCTAAGCACTGCTTAAACTGGAAATGTTTTACCAGTGCTTGGCTGGTTTGTGCATTGCTAAGAGGTGCTAAGCCCTGCTAAGCAATTCCCGTTTAAGCACTGCTCAGTCCAGCTAAGCTGGTTTGCACACTGCTAAGCATTGCTAAGCATTGCCAGTTTAAGCACTGCACAGTGAGTTGGCGTGGTGCTAAGCAGAGCACTGCATTTTTTAAAATGGCCCAATGGCATCAAAGAGAGGGGAAAATAGCATTATTTAAGCTGAACAGACAGGAATACAGCCAGAACCTGTTGGAGTTTGACCCATGCAGGAACTATGGCAGGAGTTGGAGAAGGTGCACACTTCCTGGATGCAGTGGTGCGGCATTCTGGAGTCCAGGGTCATGGCTGGACTCCTAGTAAAAGACCATAACATCTTGCTGCTGCTGCAGGACCAGTACCAGGGGTAGTAATGGCTAAGGTATAATAGTGTTTTTATCTCAGGATTGTCTTGTGTTAACAATTGCATTTCAGCTATATGCATTCCTGAGCTTAGTTACGCTGCTGCAGACAAGTATGAAACTGTAATAGCTGTAGATTGCATAGATACCATCTGCAACTGTGTATGGGTCAGGTAGGCAACCCAGCAGTCTGATAGGGGGTGGGATGGTGATTGTGAACATGGTTGTCTATTAGCAAGATATGTTAAACATCTTGTATGATACTGAGAGGTATGAAACAGTTTCTTTGAATCAGGTTTCTGTAGCACAGAGGAAAGTGCAACTCTTTCTGGAAGACTCTTTATACCAAGGAGAAATTATGGAAGTGACTTATAGATACCTCTTAAATGATCATCTGATCATTCCTATGGTGTTTGGTATTCTGAAAACCCGCAAAAATGTATATAAACCCCCGTATAGGGTGATAGTAGCAGCTAAAAGCAGCATTACTCACCTCTTAGTAGTGTTTATTGATAGAGTGATTCAACAAAATTTAAAATGTATGGGTTCTGTGTTATAAGACTCATGGGATTTCCTTACTAAAATTAAGCAAGAGATTTATAATGATGGAGTGTGTTTTTCAACCATAGATGTTGTCAACCTTTTTTCATCGATACCACATAACAAAGGATTAGAGTTGTTTAGGGATGCCTTGGTAGAGCTAACTTTATGGTAGAAGGTATGGAGATTATTCTTAAGAACAATTATATGTTTTTTGGCGATGAATTCTTCAAACAAGTAAAAGGGGTGGCAATGGGCGCTAATTGTGGCTCTACCTATGCAAACCTATTCATGTACGCATGGGAGAAGACATGTTTTCTCTAAAGGTTATGATGAATGTTGGTATGTCTATCTTAGATTTTTGGAGGACATCTTTGTTCTATGGAAAAAGAAAGATAGTAAAAGGGGAGTTAATTCATCATATTAATAATGTGAATTCATTTAAGTTCACACTTACACGTTGGGATGACTCGGTAGATTATTTCGATGTAACCATCTTTAAAATTAAGACAGAGGGTATGTTTGGCTCTAATGTTTATAGGAAACGTACCTTCTCAAATAGTTATCTTGATTATACTAGTCAGCATCCACCCCACATTAAAAGGAATATGGTAAAAGGCCAAATGGTAAGAGCTATCAGAATGAAGCACATTCAAACTTAAATTTGCTAATTTAGTCAGCATGTTTTTAGAGAGGGGGTACCTGAAGAATTTTCTTTTAGAAATGGAAAAAAACATCTTGAATGAGTGGGGAGTAAAATATATTCCTCTATTGAGTTCTAGTGAAGGAATAGTTGGGCATAAGTACCAAACACACGAAAATTTCCCCCATTCTATGTTCATTAATTTTGATGGTAAAAGTGATGTCCTGAAAGAGATTTTAACAAGACATTGGACCATTTTTAGAGATAACACAGAAATTTTTGAACAACTTGGGGAAAAAACAAAATGTGTCTTTAAGACAGGTAATTTAAAAACTTACTAGAACATCCAATTAAAAGACATGCTGACAACAGCAGTTCGGGGGAAACTAAAAAGTGTGGTATGTGTAACTACTGCAAATACATTAATCAGAACAGTAGTATTGTTGTTGGAGCCCCCCCACGGAGAGTCTTTCTGAGTTCAGGGAATTGCGGTACACGTGGTATTGTGTATATTGCGGTGTGTAAAACCTGTAACTTTTTTTATCTGGGGAAAACAACTAGAAGTTTACAGAAACACATCTATGAGCATTTATATGCAGTTAAGAATGGTGACAATAATAATGCCCTATTTAGATATAGTAATGGACCTTGTCAAGGAAAATAATTTAACTTTAAATTTGGTTACTGGGAAAATAAAACTGAGGAGAGTGAGCTCAAATGGCAATTGAGACAAAATGCAACATCTGAGCCAGGGATAAATGACAGTACATCTATTATGCCTGTGCTCAAGAGAAAAGCCATGTGTGTTTAAAATGGGGTAATACCCCTTTAAAATTTATTTTTATGTTATCATGTGACCTTGCCTTTAAGGTACTTAAGTATTTGGTCTTTTTAATTCATGGTTCTGATGAAGTCAGTTTTGATGAAAGCGCTTAACCATATTTTTACATTTGTTGAATAAATGTGTTTTATATTGGGACGTATTGGTCACACCACCTGTGGATTTGTTGTTGCACATTCCTGGCATGCTTTACATTTTGCCACCCACAGTCCTGGCTTCCATTCCAGTCTGTTGCATGTCAAGTACATGCTTGTCAAAACAACAAATAAATGACTGAGTCCTGCAATTTTAAGCTGCTACTGCAGTCACTGCCACCCAATAAACACATCAAAGGTCTGTAGGTTGTTACACATTTCACAAATATGTATAGGTATCCTAAATATCCCTTAACATTCCCTGGATGGCACTATTACATAACATATGTACATGAGGCACATGCCTCACCTGGACTGTTATGGGTACCCTCACCCTGGCTATGCTGTGACAACAGAGCTGACACTGCTCCCTCACTCATATATGCAGCTTGCTGTCCCCAATGTGTTCATAATCCCCAGTATGACTCCTGGCAAGAATGTAGCTGCTGGAGACTGCAACATATGCAGCAGTATGTTCAACTACCTGCTACAGACATACCATACCTCCCAAACACCTAGAACAGGGGATCCACACAACACCCATACAGAAAGGGTGTGAGGAAATGGTCAAGTGACAGGGGACATCTGTCACAGTCTTCCCGTACAAACATACACAGGTGCTAGACTAACAGCTACTGCAGCAGCATGCATATTCTGATGCAAATGACATATGACACTCATATCTGTCTGTCCCCTTACTGACCTCAACCCACATTGTTAAACAGTAAACTGACACATAATCAGAAAGTCTGTTCACAATGGCCAAACATAGCATGTCAAATTGTGGACATACCACATAAATATGGACCAGTGGATGGTATTTTTATCTACCATCTGTGATGCTATAAGTCCCCACACCTCAATAATGTACATCTCAAAGGCCAGGAAAAGGGCCAAGGCCTACATGAAGGCCTTAAATATAGCACTATTGTGCCTTCCTATTGGATAATGAAAATGCAACCCAGCTGTTCTGGATGTAATTAGCAAGTGTGGTTGGTGCACAGGCAATCACCTGTTCATGAGCATTACCTACAAAAGGCAAGCTGCTACCTATGGTAAACAGGTCTGTGACTTTCTTTACGAAGACAGATCGCGAGAACAGAAACATTATACTACAGGACTTCTGCACATAAAGGAGAACAGCACTATACCAGGTATGTAATAGAAGTCCCCATATAATGGGACACAGATGGGAGGATGCAGTATGGTAAATAGGGTTTACAACTGTAGCTCTGTAGTACATATCTTGGAATCACATGTTGCTGTTAGTCAGCTGTCTAGCACCTACAGGCTTCCCTTTCAGCTCTGTCTGCTGTGACATAGATCACAGCTCTGTCCTTCTGAGTCCCTCCAATAATGGTTGGCCCAAGTATGAATGCTACTGGATTGTGTTTTAGACAATAGTAACAGCAAGTACTGGTGGATACATCTGGCATATCACATGATGTACTGTCAGTCAACTCCTCTCAATCTGTGAATGTCACACAGCCATACTTCAAACAATGTCCTGGTGTCCCTGACTGTTCCTGATGTACTCTGGCTAGGTCACTGTGTTCTCCACGCCTGTATCTCATTTCTTGAGAGCTATGCCTAGCATACCTTTTGATCCCCTACAGAAAGACAGTAGGTTATAACCAGTAGTAGTGGGGGGACACAAGCCCTGCCTCAGTGATAGAGTGTACATATCGAGCAGGCAACGTAAGGGAATGAATACAGTACCAGATATTAATGTGCCATAACTGTTTTCTGTGGGGTCTACTGTGTGACAGCCAGATTCCCTGCAGTCTGGGAACAACCATTGTGTATTGTCCAACTGTTTTCCAGACATCCGCATTTGTCTGGCAGATGGTCCACATATATCAGGCACATGTACACATTCTGCATATCTGTTTACTGTGGATGTCCCACAGCATGTTTGCCGTGGTGTCTGTCATTGGGTCACACACATGTTGCTGGACTGTTCCCATACACTTGTAGTACCACTCATCTATATGTTGGAGGGTGGCTGTATGGCATGATACTGGGATGTCACCCATAGGGGACACACGACAGTAGATAGCAGTGATGGGTGTGGAGACGTAACAACACAGTCTGTCACAGCACACAGGGCCATAAACTGTATACCTAGGATCATAGGAGGTTACTAGGCTATTGGCCCTGAGACCATCATAAGCCTAGCCCAGAGTTTAGGCCATGTTTATGCAAGTCAGCACCAGATGCTCCAGTCCAATAGGGACATGGTATCCCAAGGGTGTATGTCCTGTTTACCATCCAGTTATCACTTAAAAAGTGGTAAAGAGGTACTCTGCCTGATGTGGACAGTGTGTCCATTCCACAGCTAGGTGAATGTGTGGGACACACATCTGGCCCACCAACAAGTCATGTTGATGTCAAAGACTAGGTTGAGGGTGCATGTGCTGGTTACTCAAGTGGAGCTTGACTTGTGGATGTGCAGCAGTTCCATCAAGGTGGAGACCGTGATCACCTTGTATACCAGGCAGAGGTCACCTATGAGGTATCTGTAAGAAACCGGGTAAGAGGATAGGGCTTTTAGCCTATCTGTGAATAGTAGATGTTTTAGGCCCTGGAATTCCCTGGTGAGGAACCTCTGTGGTCTCCCCATTTGCTGCATGTGCTTTGCGAGGTACATGATGAAAGGGCAATATACTCAATATCGGGCCTTATTAGGGAGGAATACAGGGATGTTATGACCCCTATGTCCCTGGATGAGATACCCTTACATATGAGGTGGGCCATGTAGAAGGCTTTCCTTACAAAGGAAACAACGTTGTGGTCAAATCTCATGGTGCCATCAACCTGTGCCCAAATCCCTCACGACTGATTATGTGCTTAGGAAGTTGTAATAATGTGATAATTTGTGGTGATGTCACTCTCCCAAGGGGATGGCACCACATTTTGCAGTATGCAGCCTGAGGCCATGTGTCTGGCACCACTCGTGTCTGCGTGAGACCATCTTGGTGGATGTCCACATCACTAGGGGATTTTGTGACAGCACCCAGCATCCAGTTTTCTGCAAACTTGGTCGGCCATAGCCCACTGGTTGTGCCCTGCACCTCAGAAGAGTAAATCACACATAACAGAGACGCCAACTGCTAGTTACCAGTCTACCACTTGATGTGGCTTCCCCTATATTGAGTAGGTGGGTGCTGACAGTGCCCCACTGTGCTACTCATCTGGTAAGATATGGATTGATGCCTAGGTGAGAATGTATATCTGTTATGGCCAAGTGGGGAATGCTGTGAAAGTCTTTGGCCAGGTCAAGGTAGGCTGTGTGCACTGTCTCCCCCTCATCCATGGCTTTGGTGACTGTGTCAAAGAAGTCAACCAAATGTAACAGACATGATCCCTCCTTGACAAAGCCAAACTATGTGTGATCGAGTGTGTGTAGGTCACCAATGTCCTTGTTAATGAGCTCCATAATAATCTGTTCCATGGCCTTGCAGACCAGGCTAGTTAGGGTGATGGGTCTATAATGTGCCAGATAAAGGGATGACAGTGGCTGTCCTCCACTCAGCTGGGACAAGGGCGGTATTCAGGCTTCAGTTGAGTACAGTGCCTAATGGTGCTGCAGGTTCATACGTGAGATCATATAGGATGGATCATGTGATGTGATCATGTCCCATGGAGGCTGTATTCCATGACATTGAGATGGCAGTGATGACCTATTCCTTAGATATAAGTGGCAGGGGGCAGGTACTGGGGCTGTCGTGATCTACTGATGGGGGGACAGGGGGTGAAGCTTTTACTGACTCTGTTAGGCAGCAAGTTTGGTATATCTACAGCAGTTGTATATCCGGTGTCCTTGACCTCCACTTCTGAGCAGGTCTGGGTACTTCCAGTGAGGTTACAGACATATGTAAAGAAGGAGACATGACTGTCTGTAGTGAATGTTGCCAATGTGTGGGCTCAGAGTTTGTTTTGCAGGATTTTAGTAGTGCTCTGATTGGTTCCCTATTAAATAAATGAACATTTGAAATTTCGAACGCCACTTTATCAACAGTTTATTGTCGAAAAGGCCAAATCCTGAAGACACGGAAAATAATCACTGGGCCGTTTGTGGGACTTTGCCGTTTCCTCCACTGTGGTGCAATCTCATAGTTGTTATATTTAAGTAGGGGGGTGTGGGGGGCACAGCCCCCCACACACACACTTTATTTTGTGTTTTTTTTTGTGGACCAGCGATTTTTTTTCCCTAGGAAAAAAATCGCTGTTCCGTTTGTTCGGAATTTAGACGTTTCAACACTTAGTTGTCAATAAAGCAGCATTTGAAATTTTGAATGTTCATTTCTTTAATAGGGAAGCCTCTTATTTGCTTGTTCAGGCTAACAAGACATTGTTTCATATTGGGTACCTGCTCCTTCTTTGTCTTGGACAGCAATATTTCACTCTTGTTAGAGTGTATTTATTGCAGATGTCCACCAGACAGGTTTACTTTTCCTTGCAGAGGATGATATAGTCCTGTAGGGTATACCTGACTCCATGCATCTATACAATTGCATGTATAGTACTTTGGTGTATTTGTGGATTTGGGTGCCTATTCTTACAGAGGGGAAGGGGCTGTGAAGCTGGTTATATGATCATTCAGGAGGCTGTAATCAACTTTGGAGATGTTTATATGTCTGACCCTAGCTAGATGTGTATTGTGGGAGATGGTGACTACAAACATGACAATTTTATGGTTGGTTTTAGCATGGAGGATTATACTGAATGGATGCTGCAGTGGTTACCCATGTTGTTTAATATCAACTCCAATAGTTCTTTACCTCATGTGTGGGTAGCAAATAGCTGTTCCAAGGTGTTTGCACTGCCAAATTCCATAAATCTCTGGGCATTTGCATGCTGGCATGAGTAGTTCTTCCAATCAATGTTTGGGTACTTAAAGTCACCCAGGATCAGAGTATAGAGTCAAATCCTGATAGAGTTGAACAGGTCCATATTGGCAGAATGGGCTTCCTGGTCACATGTGGGGCCAGTAGCTAGCTATGATTTGAACAGGGGTCTTGGCAATGGTTAACTGCACCTGTAGTGTCTCCTGTGTGTCTTACTGTTTGACCAGCCTGGAGGTGTGCATGTCTTTCATATATAGTGAAACCCCATGTCCTTGGCTTTACTGCCCACACCTTGGGGTCTGACTGTATGATAGGATGGGTGACCATGTAAGGCTGGGCTGCGCACTGCAGCTTTGAACCATATGTCTGTGACTGCATAGATGTCAGCATTTTCCAGGGATAAGACTGCTTGTAATGCGTGCATATTCATGTGTAGACTCCAAGCGTTTAGCAGCATGGCCTTCAATTTGTGATTTGTTGACAGTTTCATGTTGGTAGTGTTAATGTCATCACTTTTCCTAATAAAGGCACTATGGTGGTGGCAAGAACCATGCCCAGAAGCCTGCAGGCCAGGTGAGACAGATGGAGGCCATCTCTGGCAAAGCATCATGGTCTGTTGATCATATCATTCCAGGCTGTCAGGTACTGGATCCCCCTGGAAAGGCACCAGACACCAAGCCAATTGTTAAGGTCAATCATTTACTGATTGTAATGCGGCATCATTCTGGGTGACAGCAGAATGCTGTTTAAGGCTAGGGACGTACCTGCCTGGGAAACATAGTCAGCAGGCTCAATCATATGTCACATCATATAGTCCAGGGAGGTATGTCAAGGTCAGGCACACCAACATGGACTATGACAGACTCATAACAGTACCTGTTGTTGACAGACAGCAGTGTGTATGTGATATGGCAGATTCTGGCACCTGACAGGCAAGTAACCGTGACCTTTCCATATATAGCCTAGTGAGATGCACATCTGTGTGTCTCACAATGGAGTCTCTTATGATTAATATGTTTGATTTATGGTGATGCCTTAGTGGCTTTGGGACACAGGTGTGTGGCTAAGAGTGGTATGTGGTGTGCAGGGCTATGCATTTTGCATGTGTTTTTGCCTCAGAGGTCTCCTTTGGGGATGTTTATGTTGAGTACCTCTGCATATGTGGGTGTGTGTTGTACAGATGTGGATGGTGTGTGAGGTGTACTGATTGTGTTGACAACCTTTTCAGTGCCAGATATGCGGACTTGAGAGGGAGAGAGCATGGACTGTAAGTTCCTAATGTCATTGCATCTCTCACAGATTGTGCTCCTTGGTTGTGTTTGTAGATGGTTGTCTATGTACATGAGGCAGTTGCTATACTGTGTCAGGATGCCCATATCAACCAGACTGACATGGAAAACTGCAGGACATTGTCCAGCCATATTTGTCAGAATCTGAGTGATGAAGGCCAGGGAGAAAGAAGGGGTGGGCCTACAACTTATGTGCTTTAAAGAAATGTAAGAGGCTTACACTACCACATACAATGTAGACAGGCTATAAACAAGCAGTAATAGGTGCAACAGAAAAGATGCAGTTGAACACCTTAGAGAACATGCAGCAAGTAGCAGGAAATAGCAGGATGAGGAGGGAAATGCATGATGTATTGCCACTATGTTGCTGATAGCTACATACATACTGTGGTGAGAGATGGTGGGATATGATGTTGGAGTTAGCAGAGGATAGCGCTGGCAAATGTGGATGTGCAGCATGTGTACATAATGGAGCTCAATGTATGTGGTCCTGTGACATGTTCCCCTCTTCTTGTCTTTCAGGAGTAATGAACGGACAGAAGAACCCACCCTTTTCTGCAGCTGATAATGAAGTTATAGTTGATGGCCTCAAGACTGCATCATGCCATCCTTCTGTTGAGGATCTGCTATAATCAGGAACAATGTGCTGCACTTTGGGTAGACCTTGTTGCATCAGTAAATCATGTCAGGCTACAGGAAAGAAGCTATGAGCAGGTCCAACACTGGGCCACTGACATGATAAATGCTGCATGGCAAAGGGCTGCAGCTGTGGCCAGTGAACATGCTGACACTGGTGGAGGGCCTGCAACACAACAACCACTCTCGGACACAGAGGAGTTCCTGGCAAACCTGGGTTCAGCCACCAGCTTGCAAGCATCCATCACCCTGTATGTCGTGGAGGTGGGTGGCACAGCTTCCACAGCAGAGGAGCATCCAGGTAAGCCTCCTGTGGTCATCACATAGTACAATACTTGTGTGCTCACATGTGGAGGGGCTTTCTGCAGTGCATTAAATTGGTTATTACAGTAGCATATTTGCAGAAGCTGTAACATATTTGCACGTTTTTGTGTGAAGGTGTATGCAGTCTACTATACAGGGGGCAATAGCATGGTGGAGATGGGTGCACTGTGTTTAGCTGAAGGTCCATCACATACATTGACATGTTGCTTATCTCACAGGTGTATAGTACTGGCAACATTAACTGGATGTAGCAGTGCTGCATGTTGTTAAAAGCCTGTCTTGTCTGCATCTGTTGTGTTCTGCTTGTGTGTTGTGCATGGGATCAGTAATAAGGTGTGGTATGTATACTGCAGTTCTGACACCTCACCTGTATTGTGTGTGTGTGTGTGTGTGTGTGTGTGTGTGTGTGTGTGTGTGTGTGTGTGTGTGTGTGTGTGTGAATCAGCAGACATAATAATGCAGGTATTAGTGTAGGCAAGTTGTCTTCCTCCTCACAGGTGAGCATGGGGGTGTGAGCCTGTCCCCCTCACAACCTGATGTCAGAGTGTCATTGGACTCTGATGATGATGGTGGCCATAGTGAGGTACAGGTGGGGTTGTTTGGGTTGAATCTGTCCCATGGGTTGTCATCCCACTTCTTCCCCCAGTGTCCCCACACACAATCAGTATGCCCACACATACCCAGTCCCCTGCGATCACAGATATTGGACAGTCAGAGGGTGGTAGCATCAAACAGGAGAGTGTGGTGACTATGGCATCTGTAACTGTAGACACTAGCCATAGCCAGAGAGCTGGTGAGGTCTCATAGAGACAGATTGACAGGGGTGCTCAAAGGAGGACTGCTGCTCATCCACCACTTGTCACAGGTGTCACATCACGAGTCACTTGATGCATGTTTTGGTCCGTCATGAAGGCACATTCTGAATGCAACACCAGATGGATGCTCAGGCTCATTGATGCATCACTGTCTAGCATCCATGACTCCATCCACAACATTGGTGATGCCATGCATCATTACGCCAATGTAGTGGACAGATGGTGGGTGAGACATTGTCAGTCCATAACCGAACATTGTCTGTGCTGGAACATGTGGAGGGAGTAGAGCTTCAGACACATGGACATAGGTCAACACCAACATCAGCTGAGAGTCCAAGAGGCCATGCACAGTCATGCTCCTCTAGTGGCAGTACCACCAGTGCTAAAGAAGGGATGGTGCTGTCCACACCACAACATGGCAGGCTGTGGGCACATGGTCCTGGGTGGTCCCATGATGGAGCCGGACCCAGCAGACACTAGTCACCATCAGCAAGTAGTACTGCATCTAACCCTGGGCATGGTGGTGCCAGTGGCACTCCTGGCAGAGCCAGGTCCCATGTTCATGGCCAGAGACGGTGAACTGTACATACTCTTGTGTAGGGCTAGCACAAGGCTTGACTGTGTATGTGCACACACTGACACATTACTGTCACATGCAGGTCACCAACAGACAGCTCCTCTTCATAGCCCAGCTGACCAGCACCCCTCCAGACAAACACACACAATGTCAACTGTGTGGCACAGCCTTGGCCTTTGGCAAACCTACACCACACACTGTGCATGTGATGATACCTGGGCCACAACCCTGTCATCCATACCACCGATGCAGGGACATGCAAATATGTGTCTGATGCACAGGGTGACTATAGTATATTTAATGACAGTTTGTAGTGCAGTAGTGTTATGCCCTGTAAGGTGCTGTCTGCTGGCATGTGTCATGAGTACACATCAAAGTGTATGTACCTTTGTTCCATGATGCTACATTGATGATAGTATTGCTGACTGACTGTTGTCTTCCACACCTTTTTCTGTTTCTGTTCCAGGGGTCTGTGTGTCTAGTCCATAGACAGCTGGTGCCAATACAGCAGACCAAGATGGCATGGTGGCAATGCAAAAATGTAACTTTGCCAAGGTATGTCTGCATATGTGCATGGTTACCCAGATGCATATATGTAGAACAGTGTGTCAGGGACAATGGGGGAAGACAGCATAATCTTGCATGCATACTCCATGACACAGCATGCTACTCCTGATACATGTCACCTGGGAGTTCAGTAGGATCATAGGTGGTTACTAGAGAAATGGCCCTGGGGCCTTTACAAGACTAGCCATTAGTTTATCCCCAGTAAGAAACATCAGTCAGCACCTGTTGCCCCTGTCAATGGGGGACACAGGTGGGAACCCTGGGACAGAAATGTGGTTTCCCATCCACTCATCGTGGTTACACTTTTGAAGAGGGTCAGCATGGTACTCTGACATGTATGGAAGTGTATTCCTGAGACAGGGCAGCCTCTGGGAGACAAACCTGTCTCTCCAGCAAGTTACGTTGATGTCACATATCAGATTCAGGCCTGTCATGCAGGCAATACACAAGAAGTTAGACTTACAGGTATGGGGCAGCTGTAGTAGGGCATAGCCCAACACTGCCTTGTAGGCATGACACAGTCCACCTCTGAGCAACCTGTCCAATACCGAGTGGAGCAATAGTGATTTGAGACTGTCTGCATGGGACAGGTGTTGGAGGCCATGGATTACCTTTATGAGGTATTTCCGTGGCCTTTCCAGTTTTTCATCATATGTCTGGTACGTTTTACATTGCAATGTGAGTTCCTGGTACATCAGTGGCAGATCATTATAGTTTGACGTGAGGAACTGCTGACAGACATTTCAGTTACTGACTCCCTACACAGCAGGGAACCCATGCTATTGCACGACCTGTTCTACTCTGCTATTTCTACATTTGTCTGGCCAGTAGTTCATCCTTCTGCTTATATGTGGTCCTTTGTCCCGCTCCTGTTCCTGGCTTTGTCCTCAGTTGCAGCTCTATATAGTTGTATGAATGCTGTGACTGGGGTACAAGATGTAACACCACACACAGTGTTACAGACTTCACACCTCTGACTGTACATGTTTTGCAGGATGTGCAACATTATACCCCATATGTCTGCTCTGGTCCTCAGACAGTTTGTGTTGTACTGGTATTATAGTGCTACATGGTGTCCATGCCTCTCAACCTCTTAGAGCAAGAAATCTGACATATCTAAAAAGTGGGACTCAGGACCAAAAATAGGGACTTTTTTTTTAATATTGCTCTTACAAACTTAAACAGTTGATGGAATAATGGGTTTTGTATTAGCATGAATTTTCTGAAGGGTATGAAGTCAGCATCTCAAATGTCTGTCATTATTTTCTAATGTCAACGTTTATTTATTTGCCACTAGTTTGCCAGAAAACTGCAATGTTATGAAAAATGAACCAGAAATATGAGGCAAAAATGTGGACATTCTGTGAAACTCTGTACATTTCAGAGTTATGATGGTGCCCACTGACTTGTTGTCAGTACTGAGAGAGTTACATGACAGCCTTTACATCCTGCTGCTACTCTGACATGTTACAACCTGCTGTTCTACTAGCCACCGTCTAGGTTACTCAGAGCTGTGTACTGCCCATATCTGTGACCCCCTGTCCCTCCATCATCCCTGGCTTTGTCCAGCTTTCTTGCAGTAACAAATAGTGACATATGGACAGTCTGTAGAACTCCTACCATAGGTGTAGCTCTCATGCAAATTAGTAGGTGCAGACAGTCTCAAATCATGAACACCATCAACCATGGGAATGTACTTAGCCCACTAAGCTACAACAGCCACCAGACAGTGCAGTTTAATTCCTGACACTATCAAACACAGACGTACATAGCACATTGACCCCTGCATATTGTGGACATGGAACATGTCACCAGGTTAATCGGGACAGCCCTGGAATTGTGTGGTCTGCTCCTATTATCTTGCAAACACAACGTTACTGCAGTTGTATGGTTACACAGGTGTGTTAAGGAGTAGTGGACTCTAGCATTGACAGTCATGCATCTGTCCTATGACTCCACTCTTTGTCATTACATTCATATAGTGCAGTGGGTTTTGCAGCCTTGGGACCTACTGCATATTACAGGGTGGCTAGTATTGGGCAGAGAGCTTCTGTTGTCCCACATAGCTGTCAGTTGTCTGCAGGTATCCCAGTAGCCCACTCTATACACATTCTAAAGACATGCATCTGGAGTATTTCTCCCCGGGCCTCCGCTGAAAACAGGATTTGTGGAACCTAGTCGGACTTTCTCGGTCAACAAATGTTAAATAAAAAATAAAAAAAATAAAAAAATATTCCCTTGCATACATGCGGCAGGTCCATACATATGCTACCGTAGTCTAGTACCCCATACATTTGTTGTAAAGAAGAGTGACTTACCTTGTGCCTGTAGCAGTTGTGATCACAGTGCTTCAAGGCTGACTCTGTCAGATGCATGCAGTACACAGCCAATAAATGGTAAGGTACAGGTTGTGTAGAGTGGCTGCCATCCTTTTTACTATGTATGTGAGTCAGAGTGAGGTGTCAGTGCCTAGGTCCCTAGGATGTCAGTGCATGTGCTATGCATTGTCTCTTTGCCAAGGCCAGGGCATACCTACATCTGCCTACAGGAACAGGCTCAGGGGGTTCTTCCTCTGAGTCTCCCTGTGGCTGTGTGTACCTTCCCTGTGATGTTCCTGCAGCAGCTGTTTCTGCAGGATCATATTGTGTAGCATGGCACATACTGTGGACATGTGTGCACATGTGGCTGGAGAGTACTGCAGGGCTCCACTAGATATATCAAGACAGCGGAACTGTGACTTGAGCAGCCTAAACACATGGTCTATGATGTTCCTGGTTTGTGCATGTGCCTCATTATGGCATTCTTTGGCAGGTGTGTGTGCATTTCAGATGGGTGTCATCATCCATGGTTCCAATGTGTAGCCAGCATCTCCCAGTAGATGGCCATACGGGATGTCCTCCCAGCAAATGTCTGCTACAATCCACATAAACATAGTGTGACACACCCCTTTTGATGTCAGCTACCTGTTCTACTAACACTAACACAATTCTGGCCCTACACAGGTTTTAGCTGTGGACACAGTGTCCCATTTTTTGCTATTCAGCAACCCCAGCTCATTTGCATACTGATTCTTGTATATTCCCTGGATACTTCACTACTCCAGAGCCTGCCTCCTTATTAACCACTGAAACCTGCCATTGTACACTCTGCATACAGAGCACTATAATTCATTATTTTTGAAAATGGCTTATTTTTACTTTTTCAACATTTTAATTTTTTTTTTTTTTTTTTGCAAAACGGCATGTTTGCGCATTGCTGCACACCAGGAAAACATAATATGTGTGTTAAAAAATAAATATTTTATAATGATTTGCATTGCTTTTTGGATTCACTGGGCATAGTTTTGGCCATTTACATCCCTACATTTCTATATCCTACCTTCTTTTTGGAATTTAACAGCCCCTGTTTAATTTTTGCATTTCTGTACACAGTTACTTTCCGTGTACATTTCTGACACCAACACACCTTCTACATGGGTATCATTCAGCTTATTGGATCACAAATCACCTTCATTTGCATGGATTTCACCTGCTTATGAGGTGATTTGCATTCCATCGACACTTCCATGTTTGCAAGCTCATGCACTCCCCTCTGCTCTGTTTATTGGATCGCTTGGCTGCCGGTTTCCATGTTGGGGCCGTGACACTATGCCTACATGGAAAATCACTCCATGTAGGCTTTATTGAATTCCCCCCGGTGTGTGTGTGTGTGTGTGTGTGAATTACCTGTACTTTCTCTGCATATATCAAGAAATCACAGTGTTTCAAAGTATATTTGGGTTTGTCATTCCTGTTTTTTTACATTTCCGCTGTCTGACACTGCATTTTACAGGAGAAGATAGTCTCTTCACATTTGTTCTGTATAGAATGTTCATCCTATTAGGTGCATTTTTGCAGAGATTATTTTTCTCCTCAGAATATACTACTCGCATTAGCATTCCAGCTGCTGTCCTAACTAATTTTAGGAGAAAGTAATAAATGACTTCTTTGAAGAATAATGCTATAATAATGCTATATTTAAGCCAGAAACATAGAAAATATGCTTACCTAATATATTTACTAATCAATTATGCATTCTCCAAGATTTCTATGCAAACTGTGAGATTATTCAAAGCTATATGTGCCTGAACATTATCATAAATATGTGTTAGGTAATTATATTACGCAGTAGTTTTTATATATATGGATTGATTGATTGATTGATTGATTGATTATAGGGTAATTTCAGCTCATTTGTATTTACTGTAAACATGTCATCAAGCAGTGTGTATGAAATTACTGTACTGTGTATATTATATAAAAAAAACAAGAGTTTCAAAGTATATTCGGAGTATATCATTCTTGTTTTTATATTTCCTGCCATTTGACACACTACAACCTTCAAGACAAGACATCTTCTTCATGTTTGTTCTGTATCAAATGTTCAAACTGGTAAATTTTTCTGGAGATTTGTTTCTTCACAACAGGCACCACATGCATTAGCTTTCAAATCAATGTGTTAACTGATTTTTGAGGATAAATTATTAAATTATATCTATCAAAAGCTACCATATTTAAGTCAGAAATACAGCAAGATATTTGTGACTTTTTTATTCACCAATCAACCATGTGCCCATGAGTATTCCTTCCAAGCTGTCCATGGAAAATGTGAGACTATGTAAAGCCATCTTAATTTGTCACTTGCTCTTTTAGGTCCATGGGTTCATAGATACGTACTAGGCCATTGATCTGTGAGAACTTGAGAAGTCTAGCCTTATATTCCCATGTTAAGTTTTTAGCACTTATATTTTGCATGACAAGGATATGTTGGGGCTATCCTTGAGGGACAGGGGTACATTTGCAAATATCCATCCATTTGTCCAAATTACATCTGAATAGAGTAAGGAAAGTACTTTGCTCTATGCAGAGTGAAAGATAATTCCATTGAAGTAGTATTCTGTATGACACAAAACTATCCTATAACATGTTCTATATACTTTGGAAAACAGACTGAGAACCTTTGAGCAGATGTTCATGATAACATTAGACTTGAAAATATATAATAAGACTGACAGAATAGAGTCTGTTGAAGTGTTATACAGGAGGCAGAGACACTGAGAAGATGGAGAAGACTTTGGGATGGTCTGAATAATTTTTGCAATTAAGGCCCTTGATTTTTTATTGAGAAAGTAATGTGGTTATTCCATATTTTACAACTGTTTAGACAAGTCCATACAAAAAGGAGAACTATAAATGGGCAGCCTGAGTACAGAGTACAATGGAAAGATTACATCAATCTGGATGCAATACCTTTATATATAAAGTGTGTATTGAAAAAAGGTTTCTTTACAAAAATGGATACCTGGTACACAAAAGACAGTTTACTGTTAACAGGTTCCCAGATTTACAAACTTGGGATCAGTTGTCTGGGGTATTTTGTCAATGTGATAGTTATAAGAGGAGTCCTGATTTGTGAAAGATACAATTATGCACTTCTTGGAATTCATTTTAGTCCATGGCTTTGACACCAGATATTTGTTCATCACATGTCCTGTTGGAGAATCTTTGTGTCCTCTGGTGTGTTTATGATGACACCAAGTTTTCAGTCATCTACAAACTTGGTCAGATGCAACCCCTTAACATTAGCTTTGACCTCCTAGAAGTAAATGCTAAAGACGAGTGGCCCAAGGACTGAACCTCGGGATACACAGCTAGTGCCATATCTTTTGTAGGTGGTAGGTCCACCCACCCTAACTTCCTGGGTTCTATTTGTGATCCAATTTTTTATCCAATTAATTACATAGGGACTGGTGTTAAGCTAGGGGCAGTTTATCTATGATACCTGAGTATAGGATGGTGTTGAACACCTTTGCAGGGTATGTATATGCAGTATGGACTGTTTTGCTCTCTTTCATTGCTTCAGTAGCTTTTTCAAAGAAGTTGAGCAGGTTAAATAGACAGGACCTAGTCTTGATTAATTCAGACTGGGTTGGATTGAGAGTCTGTAGGTTACTTATATCCTCATTTGTTAATTCCATAATGCTTAGGGACACTGATTTTCAATAAAAATACCAGTAAATCTTGAATTTGGAATGTCTGAGAATTGAAAAAACACAGAATTTTCAACACGTTTGTTATTTTAAGTCAAAGAACTAATTCACCACAAGATGTATGTCTGCTCATGTTTATTATTAGAATAGTGTTAGCCTGTATCATTGAATCTTCTGTGCTTAGAATCTGTTTTGATTTTTAATATATATTGATACAGTAGAACATTATAATGAAATCACTTTAATGACCAGAAATTACGTTTGAAAATCATGGGTATAATTCCTGGATTTTATATCATGGCAACATAATTATTATGGGTATAATTCTTGGATTTCGTAACATGAAAACAGAATTTCATTTTTTTTGAAAACCGACAATCATTGTCCCTGATAATGATCCTTTCCATGCCGTTATAGATGAGACTGGTCAGGCTTATGAGTCTGTAATTAATTGGGTCCACCGAAGCCCTACATTTGCACAAAGTAATGACTGTTGCTGTCCTCCATTCATCCAACACAAAGCATATTTTGAGGTTGATATTGACAAAATGTTCTTAGCCTAAGTACCTTGAGAACATATTCTTGGGAGATTTAAGAATATATGTGATCTGAAAACAGTGGGGAAAAGATGCATCTTTGCAGCAATTTACATGTGCAGTGACTTTGGCAGTAAAGGATTCTGCATAAGCAGTGGAGTCTTCAAGGTATAAAAAGCTTTTGAATTTAGCCAGGTGATCACTAAGTTTTAGTAGATCGGCCTTTTCATAATCTCTAAATAACAAGATATTGAAGATGCTTCAGGTGCAATCTTATGTGAATGTGATTGACTTATTGTCTTATTTGATTGTAAGGACCAAGTCCCAGATTGTATTGCCCCTGATTGGGGTACAGACTAACTGGTCTAGGGAGTTTGTATTAATGAAGCCCAGAAATCTCTGGGCATACATGTTTGAGGATGTACGTTTCCCAATTTGTGGAGGGGTAGTTGAATTCTCCTAGGAGAATGGAGTTTGTCTTGATACAAAGGACTCCATACTTGTTAGGTAGGTGGTAGGAGGTAAGGGCTGAGGGGATCATAAAGGGTGCTCTATAGTTAGCTATGATATGATAAGGAAATTTGATAATAGAAAATTGGATGTGGAGGAATTTCAGGTCACTACCTTGTCCAATGAGTCTGGGCATTAAGTGTTTCTTTAAGAATATGGAGACACTGACACCTTTAGTGCCTTTTTTAATATGGCGGGCCTGAACTTGTGATAGGCAGTAATACTGGACTTCAACCTGGTCTCTGATCATTTTTATACATCAATGTTTTCCAAGGGGATGAATACTTACTGGTAGTAAAGTTCTTTTGTTAAGGATCTTAACACTAAGCACCAATACCTTAATGTTGTCCAGACTGTGTTTAGTTATGCTTGAAGCTTTA
This sequence comes from Protopterus annectens, assembly GCF_019279795.1. Lineage (NCBI taxonomy): Eukaryota > Metazoa > Chordata > Ceratodontiformes > Protopteridae > Protopterus > Protopterus annectens. The sequence goes on from NC_056734.1 coordinate 585,722,252, forward strand.
GATAACTGACATTACTGTAAAAAGGGAATGTGGGAGTGAACAATGATTTAGCTAATATATAAAAACCTTGGGAAGGAGGTGCAGGGAAAGCAGCTGGGACTGATTACCATCTCATCCCAGGATTATATATATTCTGCCTCCTTTGAATGACACTAGAGGCCAGGCTAGTTATTGAAATAAATAACTTGTTCATACTGTAGCATCATTCTTGGTGACTGGAGAATACTGTGCAAGGATAGGGTCATACCAGCCTCAGTCACATATTCCAAAAGATTCATTATGTCTCTTTTTGTATAATCCAAGGAGACAGTGCTTGTGTCATTTACAGCCACATGTACTATGTCTGTGTACTTGTATTGCAAGGATATGACTGCTTGCATGATGTGGTAAATCCTGGCACCTAATAGCTGACTGTGGCCCTCCCTTTGCACAGCTTGGTGAGTGGTGCATCATTGTGTCTCACTATGGAGTTACCTATGACTAAGATATTGGACTGTTTGGCAGTTTGCCTTGCTGATTTTTGAAATGAGTCAACATGGCTATTAAATTTATGCTTCACAGTGGGTGCTGTCTGTGCTGTGCTTTTGTGAGTTACTGAGGGTATTTGTATCTTAGGTTGCACTTATGCGGTCTTTTTGGTAAAGGGAGGTTACATTTTAGAGGCTCAGCAAATGTAGGTCTATGTGTTTGATCTGAGCTTTGTGCTTTGCTTCATGTTGGGTTTTGTGGTACTCATAACCTGCTTGTTATTTGTTGTGGTTTTGTGAGCTTTGCCTCCAGTAACGTTGTATAATTACATCTCTCACATACTGTGCCTGCTGGCGGTCATCAGTAAGCATGAACTAATAGCTACATTGTTTCAGAATGCACATTTCAACCAAATGGTTAGAAAGTGAAAATCCATCATTCCTAGTACTTATTAATGTGAGCTGAAGGGGGCATTGTGCCTTTGAGTTTGGAGTTGATTTACTGAAGATCATCCTTGTATAGGCCAAACAATCTAAGTTTACACTTGAAGAGCAATGTGCGGCTTAGCCGGGACCTTAGCTTTTTGTACAACTACTAAATATTTCAAGCATAAAAAGACTGGGGGAGCAGGTTGCAGAGAAACTATGCCTGCATCTATCTGGTGCAGACAGCATTGCCACTGTGCAGTGGACAGAGCTGCCCTAAAGTGAATTATTTATAACACAGAAAATAAGCAACAAAAAGCTCAGCAGAGCACACCAGTCAATAGCAAGATACTTGAATTTAGCCTCTCAGCAAGAAATGCCCACAACCAGCCTGGAAACATACTGTTACCAAAAGCAACTGGTAAAGTAATTATAGCAAAACGTCATTAATTTAGCAGTAAAATCAGTATTTTTATATGACTATCTATTAATTATCAAATTACTACATTTTATTTCAAGCCAGTTGTCATCATTTAACTTATAAACCTTTTCAACATATTAATGTACATTTTGTTTGTAAAATAATTATTTTAACTTTCAGTGTTTGCCTGTCAAAAATATTTCATTTAATAAGTAATTCAGTAGATTTCATACACACACATGTGCAATATATATATATATATATATATATATATATATATATGATTTTTAGTCCTTTAACATTTCTGTTGCTTTCTTCATTTTCTTATTGTCTAAGTATTTGTGTTTTTATTATTTATTTCCATCTTTCATTGGAGTAATGTTAATACTTCTTAGTTTTCTTTGATGTCATTACAGTCCAAAATTCCTTATCAGATGTTCTCTTAAGTGATATTTGTGTCTATTCATTTGGCTCACTTTCTGGAATGAATTTATTTTGTTTTACATTACCAGCTGCTTTTTCTAGTGTATCATATGTTTAGCATCTGTAGCCATTTGCATTTTTATTCTTGCAGGAAAAATGAGTTGTACTTTTTATTTTTTCTCAAAGTTTTCACCAAAGGCCAATCATCTCTCCTTTTTCTATTGTTTTCTCTGAAATCAGCAAATCTCCCAGTACTTGTACCAAGTTTGTTCCTTGCAGAACTCAGTAGCAGTTCCTTGTGTATACATGATAGAAATTTATCAATTATGGATCTTGTTTCTTTTTTCATTTTCTATATTTGCAGAGACTGGTCTTATAGCTCAGTGAGCCCTATCAATGCTGCAAGACAGACTTTCTGAAAGTTTTTGTTTTGGAAATCTATGTCATCAGAAAGCTTACCATCTCACTTCCCTTGAAATTCTCTAGCACACCAAACATTGTTATACTGTTTCATTTCTCTCATTCTCGGTCTGATTTCTAAGTCCTCCATCTGCTCCATTAGTCATGTTTTTTTTTTATTTTAAAAGAAATTATGTTTGATGTTCCTCTTCCTTCCATCTGCTCCATTAGCCATGTTTTTTTTTTATTTTAAAAGAAATTATGTTTGATGTTCCTCTTCCTTAACTTATCCATCCAGTTCATTTAGCATATTTTATTTTATCCGTGTGCCATACTGAGATATTATATTACTTAGTTAATTTTGTTTTATATAACTATGCTGTACATTGAGAATGTTTCTATACTTAGAAATGATTCTATCTTTATTGCTAATTCTTACATTGATGTAAGCAGTAGTTTCATATCATTCTTTAAAGCAGATTCTCGTTTGTGACAGTTCACGAGTTCATTCTATCAGGCAGTTTTCTTAGTTTCTTCACAAACTGATAGAAATGTTAAATTCTTTTTCTTTACTAATAAAAACACTATTCCAGTCAAGATATAATATTTTATTACTTTCTTGACTTATTTGGTCCAGTTTTACATGGTTTATTTACAGTTCCCTAAAGACCCTCTTGGCCTCTATACTGTCCTGCTATTCCACCCCCATCTTGGCCATGGCCTCTTCATAGTGCTGCTACTCATCACCATCGTGGCCAAGTCCCTTCACTGTGTTGCTCTTCCATCACCATCCCGGCTACTCTCTCTTCACAGTGTTGCTACTCATCACCATCTTGGCCAAGTCACTAACACGTATATTCAGCAATCATGGCAGAAGCTTTCTGGTATGCTGTAGTGTAGCTGCAGTCCTAAGCCAGTACTGTAGGATGTTGAATTCAATGTCTGTGCTTTCTAAGAATGTTATATCATGTCAGCTAAATTTTATTTACATACTTTTTCCTTTCCTACACATCTTGCTTGCCATCAGGACTGGAGATAAATTATGATGACATTTCTTTAGTGGTAAAAAAAAAATCAGACTGGCATTTCCACATACTAAGAATACCCATGTAACCAAGTTACAGTATATTTATGGATGTTTCCCTAAACATACATTGTATGAGAGAGAGAGTCAAGAAGATCAGACCAATTTAGAAGATAAAATGTATCTTGCCAGTACTCCAGTTATTCCCATGATAGGAGATCTGCAGGATTAGATGTATGTAATTTGTTTCTGCAGTAGCTGGTGTACCTTCCAAGCAATGAGAAATTTTCAACAAGTAGATGAGGATGCTGTGGACAGACCATTATCTCCTAACCTAACTAAAGAACTAGGGTTTCTACTACACATCCTTGGGGCATTTCTGATGCATATGCCCCAGGTCCTTTAAGAGACTGTGCTTATCATAAGAAAGAGACTTATACTTGTGATTCCCAGCATCTGCATAATTGCCATCCGCTCCAGCAATTACTGTGATCCACACAATAAAACAGCAGCTAGCATTGCACCCTTCATTACTATATGCAGAACAGCCCATGAATATGTTTTCACGTTGCATGTAATTCATTTAGCTACGATAAAAACACGCATCACTCAGTCTATTATTAGTATTTCAAGGAAAATTGGTTCTAATGGCTTAACATACTATTATAATAGGCTATGAGAAATGTTACCCAGGTAAGACATCTCATGAATCTAACACTCCTTGCATTTTCATTTTGTTTTCTAAAAGAATGATTTTTATTTTCACTACAGCTCTTTCTCTCTATCTAAATGTTCCACGCTCCTCAACCTTGCATATCCTGAACTAGGAAGCAAATCACACTACCTGAAGTAAAGGAACCCAGTAATTACTCTCTTACTGCCTCATCTAATCTACCTCAATTCCCTGTACCTTCCAAGAAAGGAAGTCTGAAAGTATGTAATTTTTCCTACAAACCTGACTACTATGTGTTTATAGTAATTACTACTTGCTAGCAGACTAAGGTACACTTCCAAACCTAGGTTAGCCAGCAGCCTTATCCCCCTCTCTACCATCTGCCGCTTCACTCTCTGTATAAATTTTATTGTACTGCCTGCAATTCTGTGTCTCCCTATATAGTCTTTTTTCTTTCCAGACATATAGGAATCTCTTACTTATCTTTTTCCTTACACCTCCTTAAGGCCATTCCCTCTGCCCAGATCTTTCCCCTCTCACTTCTACTATCATTTTCCCTTAGTAAACTGTCTGTCTCTCTTACTGCCACCACTATAGCATTTTCTTGACTTTATTCAGACCAGTAAACTTATCTCTCCCTCTAGCTTTAAGCATTTCTCTGACTGATTGTTTTCTCACTTGATGCCAAACACTCGTCTTGTCTCTACCCACTCTTTTCGCCCTGCGGGCTCACTCCGCTCCCCTACCCTACCCCCAAATCTCACCCACCCCCAGTGCACTTGACCTTATACTTCCCTAACCACACCCTCAGCCCTAATCTACCAATTACCTCTCTTCACAAACTCCATATCAATTAACACACCTGTTCACCTTTTACTTAGCCATAACCTTCCACACCCACTCTTATCTATTTCCCTAAGCACTCCACTTATCATAACTACACTTCAAAATTTCGTTTTCTTTTTTTAGCCAAACCTCCACACCCTACACCTCTATGTATAATCAACATCAGCCTTTTTTCCCCAACATTCTTTTCTTATCCATTGGGCTCACCTTATTACTTATAACTCATTGCCTTACTTCCTATGAATTCTTAGCCTTTGCTACATTTTTTCATCTCCCAAGACAGACTCACCCTTTCTCTCCTAGCACCTCTCTTACACACTGTAACATAACATCCTATTCATCCTTCATTCTATCACAGTTTCATAGACTAACCCATATTAAATACCTACAAATGAAAAAAGGACACCTCTCTCTTTATAAATTGTTTAAACTATCACTTAACCTTCACAACTGCTTACTTCTACATGGTGACATTCACCCAAACCCTGGTCCTAATTTCTCCACCCCAAATACTCTATTAGCCCCTACTACCACTCCCCTAAATGTCCTAAAAAGACCTACCTCTCTACTTATAGGTCAATTCAATATAAGAAGTGTTAATAACAAAATAACCCAACTACATGCCCTATTAGACATCTATTCCTTTGACATCTTATGCCTTACTGAAACATGGCTTAAATCTACAACAAAAGATAATGACATTGTCCCTCCAGGCTATAACATTCTCAGACTAGACCGTTTAAATAAAAAGGTAGGTGGAGTAGCAATACTGTTCAAATCTGAACTGAAGATCACATCATTAGATATGCAACCTCCTCCTCCTAATAACTCTGAAATTTTAACCTCAAAGCTCCAAATTAATGCTAAAAAATCAATATACATTATCTGCTCTTACATCCCCCCTGGGAACAATATTAGTACTCTCGAAAATACCCTAAACTGGCTTTCAATATCCCTACCACAAGAAACCATACTCCTTGGTGACTTTAATATTGATTGGAATAGCTGTACATCTCCCACTACGCATATAAACCTCTTTGGCTTCCACCAAACCATTACCTTCCCAACCAGGATCCACAAACCTAACAAAAAACAAACTACCTTAGATTGGATTCTAGTAAATAAGGACCCCATCTTTATCAAACAGGTATACTCCCTGACAATATTAGTGACCATTCTCTTACTTACATCACTAGGCAAAAGACCCACTTTCATAATCTAATAGCTTTTAGAACTACCAGAAACAAAAAATATTTCAACCCAAGTAATTTTCAAGCTGAGCTTAAAGCTTGAAACTGGTCACCCCTAAAATACCTACCTCTTGACAAAGCTATTTCACACTTTAACAAAACATTCTTGCAGATCCTTGAGCGACATGCTCCCACTTGTACGGTCAGAACAAAAAATAAACCAGCCCCCTGGCTGTCTAAGGACACAAAGCTAAACATCCAATTAAGGAACAAACTGGTCCAAATGGAGAAAAACTAGAAACCCAATAGATCACCTAAACTTTAGACAAATTCGTAATTCCACAAATAAATCCATAATCCTTGACAAACAAAACTTCTACCTCAAATTCAAACAAAACCAACAAAATAATCCGCAAAAGTTTTGGTCAGGTATCAACAAATTACTCCACCCAGGACAGTCCAAAACACCTACCCCCTCAAACCTAACCCAAACCTCTCCCAGCCATATAGCCAACACCTTTAATAAATATTTCTCTGAAACAGTCCAAGCACTAGCAACCACCTTACCACCTACTTCCACCACTAAATTTCCCTCACTAACCAAATTACCCCAGCATTTTAACCTTCAACCTGTCCCAACATCTTTGATACACTCCTTGCTTCTTAAACTAAAACCATGTACACCATCAGCTGACCTGCTCCCAGCTGAATTCCTGCAAGTCGCAGCTGGTGTACTTGCCTACCCTATTTCTATCCTAATAAACAGAACCATCTCTGAATCTTATGTCCCATCCATCTGGAAAATCTCCCATATCATCCCTCTGCATAAGGGAGGTACCTCAAATGAATTATCTAACTTTATCCCAATAGCCCTTCTCTCCCCCATTGCAAAGATTATGGAGCGATGCATCCATCGGCAAATGGACTGCCAGCATGGTTTCAGGTCTCACCATAGTGCCACAACAGCTCTTCTATCCTTTACAGATAGCATTAATAAAAACAGGAATACTAACCTTCTATATTCTGCTCTTTTCATAGATCTCTCAAAGGCCTTTGATATGGTTAACCACCAAATAGTATTAAGTATACTTGAATCACTTTCCCTTGATCATCAACTAGTAAAATGGTTCCAATCCTACCTTGAAAACAGGAAACAAGCAGTTCTCTGGGAAAACAATCTATCTTCTCAGCTTCCTATCTCCCTTGGAGTCCCTCAAGGATCCATTCTTGGACCTCTCCTTTTCACAATTTTCATTAATGATCTAAAAACTTCCCTTCCACAAACTACATGCATACAATATGCTGACGATTCAACTCTGGTATGTGCCGCATCCTCCCCTGCTGAATTACAGGCTAACACACAAACTGTCTTTACTCTAGTGGAAAACTGGTTCCATCAACGTTGTCTCCTCCTGAACCCTAAAAAAAACTATATTACTGCTATTTACTCCCACACAGAAATCCCCCTCTATCAATTTCACAGTAAAATCAAACAATGGCACATTAATAGCCCCTGAAACCACCACCAAACTCCTCGGTGTATTAATAGATAACCATCTCACCTTTGACTCACACATTAACGCTAGTATTAAATCAGTAAATAGAAAACTTGGATTCCTCTACAGAATCAGACCATTTCATACAGAGTCAGCAAAGATCTCTATTGCCCAAACCTACCTTATTTCCACCCAACTCTATGCCTCACCTATATATACCAACCTATCCAAAACTAATCTAAATAAACTAGCAACCACCTACAACAACATAGCTAAATTTGCCACTGGTGCCCCCTTCCATACTCACCACTGCCTTAACCTTAGACATCTCAGATGGCTGGAAGTACAAAACCAACTAGTTTACCAGCAACTCATTTTTATTCACAAGATTTTACATCATCCTTCAAACACTCCCATACTATGTAACCTAGTAAATTCTTATAAAAACCTTCCTACCCTAAGATCAGCTAAAAAACTACAAGTAGCCACTACCAAATCCTTTAACAAAGCTGGAGACTGCCTATTCTCAAATGCAGTTGGCAATTCCTGGAACAAACTTCCAACTGAGATCACATCCCTTACTTCCACCAACCTTTTCAAGAATCAGCTGAAAAACTTCATTAAAACCAAATGGCTTTGCCCCTGCTCTCAGCCTGACTGATACTTATTTCTCCTCTTTCTACTCTAACTTTCAAACTGGATTTCTTTTGCTGAAACTCCTCTACCTTCCATATATGGCATGTTTTAAACTTCTTGCTCTCTTTTTTTTATCTCCCCACTATACTATTTTTATTTTGTATTTTTATGCTTACTGAAACTGAACTAGAACTATTTTTTTTTCTTTTTTGGCTGTCAAAAAAAAAATGTATTTTTACTGGCAATCAATTGTTTACTCATGTAATTATTCTTGTATTTAACTTTTTTCCTTGGGGACTATACAATTATTTTTTTTGTAATTGCTATTTCTTGCAGATTATTTGTATAAATGTTTTCTTTTTTCTGTCCTTGCTATTGTCTCAGAGCTTTTCTCCTTGGGCCTCTACTGAAAATGGACATATATCCAGTTAGACTAGCCCTGTCAACAAATGTAAAATAAATAAATAAATAAATAAATAGGCACATGAAATCAAACACATGCTCTACAGACTTTACTCTTTAAACTGTATGAGGCATTGGTTCATGTGGTTGAGAATGAGAGTGTGAAGTAATAGATGGTTTGGGAGGCACGGATGATAAGGGACAGTTATACCAGCAGATAAAGGGAAAGCAGTGGAATTAGATCATGAGAATGTTCTGGAATGGGAGACTATCTTAAGGAGTTGTTAAATTATTGTGGTCTTTAATGATTAGTTGGTGGAAATCACTCACTGTATTTTAGAGAAGGAAATTGATGACTTATTTATGTGGGTATGTCTTTCAAAACAAAGGAGGACTGTGGAATATAAATAAGTGGAAGTTTGTTTCTTAAATATGGAAATAAAACTCATCATGAAACTTTTTAGGAATAGGCTGGAAAGGTAATTCCAAAATTAGTCAGTGGGTTTCAGACTTGAAAAGTGAAAAGACACAGGGGGGAATTTAATAAAGCCTACACAGACTTTTTTTCCATGTAGGCATAGTGGCACACTGCTTACATGAAAGTAAGCAGGTTTGCAATCCGGTAAATAGAGCTGGGTGGCACTCATGCACGTGCCTTCATGGAACTATCAGTGGCATGCAGATCACCTGATAAGCAGGTGAATTGCATGCAAATGAGGGAGATAGAGTGATCCAGGAAGCAGATAGGCAGTCCTGCAGACCCTGTGTTGATGTCTGTAGTGTACATGGAAAATTTCCGTGTACAGGATGTAAAAAAAAACAACAGGGGCTGTAAAATGGCAGGTAGATAGGCAGAAATAGCATAGCAGAGACAGATATGTGCAAAACTATCCACTGTGTGTCCAAAACCATATGGAAAATAATTTAAAATAATTGTATTTTTTTAATGATCTGTGTATGTTTGAGCAGTACACTACAGTGCATAAACATGCCGTTATGAAAAAAAAAATAAAAACTATAAAAACGAAATTTAGTAGTAATTAACAGTAATGTATTATAGGACCCTGGGTGGAGTATTTACAATGGTTCTGTTGCTAAGGAGGCAGTGCCTAGAATCGTGTTGTTTCCAGGTTGTGTGCATGGATCCCTATGTAAATGAGCTGGGGTTACTGAATAGCACAAATGGGCATACGTGTCTGCAGATCCCATCTGTGTAGGCACAGAGCTATGTTAGTGTCCACAGAAGATGTAGATGACATAAAAGTGGGGGGTGTTTGAGGACTTGTAAGCTCAATGGAGCTCAGTGGCACCTGTTTTTGTGGCATGGTGCTCTGCAGAGGAGGGGGGTGTACACTGACTACTAAGCTTTGTTTACTTGGGGGCACATATTTTTAAATCAGGTTTGAGCATGTTTGCATGGTGAGATGCCATGCTGAGCCTGACCTTTCATGGGAAGTGTACACTGAGTGTCAAGCACTGTTTACCTTTGTGGCACATGTTTGCGTGATGTGCCACAGTGCTGAGCGAGGAAGGCTTTTAAAAAAAAATTGTTTGAGAAAGGCTAAGATATCTTAATTATTGATGGCCCCTGTTTCACTTAAACTAGGGCCAATAACAGCCCTTGATGTATTCGGCAGGTGGAGTGTTTCATAGGAAGCCAATCACACATGCTGCACCTACAGCAGAGCACTATAAAGGTTACATACACCCTACAATCTGAATTCACCTCCATACTCTGCATCAGTGGAGTACAGACTTGGGAGTTTTAACTGAAGGAATGGTAGGGGCTGCTGCAGGTCTGCTACATATGTATGTGATAGATGCTGAGGTCAGTGCTGCTACTACTGCTGCTGCTGACTATAGGCCTAGACTGAGAAGAGGAGTGTTGAGGCCCAGGGTAACCTTCCAGGAGGTATATGAGCTGGAGATTGTAGAGTGCTACAGGTTGGACAGGGACATACTACAGGAACTCACTGAGCTCTCCCAACCCCAACTCAGACCCAGAGCCAACAGAGGGGAACCCATCCCAGTGGAAACAAAGGTATGTGTAGCTCTTAGGATACTAGCTACACATACTTTACAAAGACCAACTGGGGACATGATGGGGGTCTCTCAGGCATGAGCATCCAGGCTACTCCACCAGTTCCTGGATGCTATGCTTCCACATGCCATTGAGCATATTTATTTTCCTCTCACCCCTGAGGCAAGGGCCAGCAGTATGCAACACTTCTACAGTGAAACACACTACCCTGAGGTGAGAAGGATAGAATCTATGTCAACTATAAGGGGTACCACTCCATCAACTATCAGGTCCTGCACAATTCCAAGGGCATTACCATGAATGTGTGTGCTGGCAGCCTTGCCAGTTATCACAACTGCCATATCAGGCATGCATCACAACTGTAGCAGATATTTGCTAAGGGGGACATCCCACACAGCCATTTACTGGTGGATTCTGGTTAATCACTGGAACCATGGATGATGACATGCATCAGAAATGCACACACACCCACCGAAGAATGCCATAATGAGGCATATGCACAAACTAGGAACATCATAGAGCATTGGGCTGCTGAAGTCACGGTTCCAGTGTCTCAATATATCTGGTGGAGGTCTGCAGTACTCTCCAGCCACATGTGCACACATGTTCACAGTATGTGTCATGCTACACAATATGATCCTGTGGAAGCAGCTGCAGCAGGATCAGCAAAGGGAAGTAATACACAGCCCCTCCACCAGTGCCTAGGTCACCGCAGCCCCATCCACAGGGAGACTCCAAGGAGGACACCCCTGAGGTTGTCCCTTTAGACAGATGTAGGCGTGCCTAGTATGCCCTGGCCTTAACCAAGAGAAAATGCATAACACATGCACTGACAACCTAAGGCCCTAGGGACCGACCTTACTCTGACTCACATACATTTTAGTAAAAATTATGCCAGCCAGCCCACACAACCTGTACCTAACCATGTATTGGCTGTGTACTGCATGCATTAGACAAAGTCATCCCCGAACTATGGGTCTGTCAACTGCTGCATTTGCAAGGTAAGTCACACACCTATTCACCACTTGTAAGGGGTACTAGCATATGGCAACATATGTATTGACCCACCACATGTATGCAAGGGAATATAGTGGGCTACTGGGCTACTTGGGAAGATCTAACAGCCAGTTGGGACAGCAGGTACTCTGTCCAGTAGTATTTGCTCCATAATATGCACTAGGCCACATGGCTGAAAAGCCCACTACATTATTCAAGTGAGATGGCAAACAGTGGGGTCACACAACAGTCACACAAATGTTTATGCCAGCAGAGCATGAGCTGGTCGTCCCCCACCACCAACACCTCAGTGTACCCATACAACTGCTGTAACAGTAAATCTGCAATGATATATCAGCAGACCAGACAATTCCAGGGCTGTGATATATTACCTGGCCACATAACGCAGGGGTGACAATGTATATCTCTATGTTGTTGATTGTGTGAGGAATGGCGCATCCCTGTCTGGCAGCCTGTGTGGTTCAGTAAGCTAGGGACATTAGCATGGGTGATGGTGTTGATGGTTTGAATCTGGCAGTATCCACATCTTTTGCATGTGAGGTAGTAGTATGGTGATGTCTCCACAGACTGTCATACCCCTAAATCTGTTACTGTATGAAAGCTGGACAAAACCAGAGAGAATGGGGGGACAAAGGGCCAAAAGTAGAGACAGACATTCAGATGTTCTGATTCACCTAGAAGGTGGCTAGTATGAAAGCATGTTGCAGCAGTACAGTATATCTGATGGATATAAAGTCCAACACTCAAATGTTTGTCTATAGTTAGTAATATTCACTGGCTGCCTTATACAACATTTTACCAGAACACCACAAATGTACGAGGAATAGGCCAGACATATGGAGTGAAAACATTATTAAAAAACATGTACAGTAAGAGGCATACCTCTCATCTGTACAGATTTTTGCCTCATATTTTTTGTCCATTTTTCATAAAATTGTGGTTTTCTGGCAAATTAGTGGCAAATCATTAAAGACTGGAGTTAGAAAATATTGACAGGCATTTGAATTTCAGACTTCATACCCTTCAGAAAAATCCATGCTAAAGCAAAACCTGTTATTCCATCACCTTTCTAAGTTTGTAAGTGCAAAAATTTTCCATATTTTTGGGCCTTTGTCCCACTTTTATTCATAGGTTGGTACTAGGTTATTGGCCCTATGGCCATTACAAGCCTAGCCATAACAATTCCCTGACTATTTCTTCCCAGAATATTTACTTCCCTGGTCCCTTGTCTAACAGGGCAACTGACATGATCCCTGGGGTGTATTTCCTATCTCCCATCCAATTGTCAAGGTTCCTTTTGAAGAGGGTCAAAGAGTCACTCAGCTTGACATGTATGGGCAGTCTATTCCAGAGTATGGGGAGTCTCTGGTTCAAGAACTTATCCCTCTAGCATGTTTTGTTCATTGTGATGACCAGGTTTAGATCCCTGGAGCGTATGGCTCTGAGGGATTGGGATTTCTTTAAGTGTAGCATGTCCAACAGCACTGGGTTTGACATGGCCTTGTATGTTAATCAGAGATCGCCTCTGAGTAGGCGATATGCAACAGAGTATAGCTGAAGATTTTTTAGATGGTCCGCATAGGGCATCTGCTTTAGGCCTGTGATTCTTTTACTGAGGTATTTCTGTGGCCTTTCCAGTTGGTGCAGATGTCTTGTGAGATACATACCAAATGGAGTGTTGTACTCTATAATTGGCCTAATGAGGGCTGAGTACAGTCGGACAATAACCTCTTTTTTTCTGGATGAAAAGCCCTTAGTGATGAGGTGTGCCATACAGAAGGATTTCCTGACTGTTGTGGCTATGTGGTTATCGAAGGTGAGACCACTGTCCACCTGTGTCCCTAAGTCCCTTATCACACTTTCAGCGTTTAGTGTACTTCCACTTATGTGGTAATTCATGGGTACATGTTTTTTCCCAAAGGGGATAACTATATATTTCTTGGCATTGAGCTTGACCCCATGGCTCTGGCACCAAGCATCTGTTTCTGTAAGGCCCTTTTGTAGAATATCTACATAATTTGGGGATTCAATAATGGCTCCCAGTTTGCAGTCATCTGCGGACTTTGTTAGCCAGAGTCCCTTAGTGCTGGCCTGTACTTCAGAGACATAGATGCCAAACAAAAGCAGTCCAAAGACTGAACCCTGAGGTACACCCACTTGCCACTTGCCACTTGTCTGGAGCTGGATTCTGGGTCGGCTACTTTTACAGTGTGGGTTCTGTCAGTAAGCCAGTTGGCAACACATTGGGTGACGTAAGGATTAATGCCCAGCTTAGTAAGTTTCTCTATGATTCCAGAGTGGGAAATGGTGTTGAAGGCCTTGGTGAGGTCCAGAAAGACTGTGTGGACCACCTTACCCTCACCCATGGCTCTGGAGACTGATTTGAAAAAGTCAATCAGGTTGAGGAGACAAGATTGGCCCTTTACGAAACTAAACTGGGTGGCGTTCAGTGTTTGAAGGTTGCCAATGTCATTTTTTTATAAGTTCCATGATAATGCGTTCCATGGCTTTGCTGATCAGGCTCATCAGACAGATGGGATGATAGTTCCTGGGATCCAAGGTGGATTCCCCCTTGTTGAGTGGGATAACTGTAGCTGTGCACCACTCAGTGAGCATGAAGCCTGAGGTGAGGCTATGATTAAACAATGACACTTAGGTGAGGTGCCAGTTCATTTTGTAGTTCATGTAGTACACAGCCCAGGATGTCACCTGGTCCCATGGATGCTGTATTCTTAGCTTTGGAGAGTGCATTTTTTTACAAGTGTGGCCGTAATTACCAGAATTTGGAAATTTTTGGTATTGAGATGGGCCCTTTAGGGGGTGGGGGGGGTGAAGTTGGCACTGAATTGATCTGCCAGGATATTGGCAATTTCCTTGGGACCAGTATATTTAATGCCATTCTGTTGTAGCTCAGAGCATATCTGAGAATTGCCATTTAAATTATTGACATAACTATATAATGCTGTGTGGGAATCTTTGACAATTTTATTTTCATAATTAGCTTGGAGGATTTTATGAGGGATCTCAGCTTCTTACTGAGGTTGGGAAGGGAGTTTTTTGCATCCTGGGGTTTACCTATTTTCTGCAACAGTTTCTTCCTTCTGTTGTATAGTTTGTTTATGGCACGGGCCACCAGATTGGTTTCCTTTTTTTGGAGGAGGCCATCTTGGTTCTGTTTGGAATGGCATGATTCATGCACAAGTGGATGTGCTTGCACAGTGCCTTAGTGTAGGATTTAGCAGTCAAACTTTCAGTTCCCGTCTGCATGGGTGTCATGAAGTTTGTCATGTCTAACTTGAGTAGCATGAAGTTGGCTTTGGTGAAGTTTTTTATGGAGGTTTCCATACTGGGGGGTGGGGGTGGGATGTGGACATCAAGGGTCATTTGCTTATGGTTAGACCTGACCAACGAGGGGGTGACCACTGGTGTGGAACATTGATCTCCCATGTTGGTAATGACCAGGTCTAGGATATTTGAGCCCCTGGTGGGACTATGGATTAGTTGACCCAAGGCATTGGAATTTATGAATTCCAAGAACAGTTGGGCAAAGGTTTTGGTACACAAGTAGTTTTCCTAATTAATGGCAGGGTAGTTGAAATCACCCTGTATTAGGGTGTTTGGTTGTATCTTAATATTTTCTAGTATGTTTAGAAAGGTGTAGTGAGAATCTTAGGGCATGGTGGGGGATCTGTAGCAAGCTACACTTTGGATTGCAGTCTTACCTAGTGTTAGTTGCACTTGTAGAATTTCAGATGCATTGTGTTGGGCAACTAGCCTGGAGGTGTGAATATCCTTGGTGAATATGGACACTCCTCTGCCTTTAGTGCTTCGGTCCTGGTTTGGTGGCGAAATGTGTGGTAAGAGTTATAGCCTGGTATTACAGGGGTGCTCTCTGGAGCCTTGAACCAGGTCTCACTGCACAGATATCAATGTTCTCCATTTTTAGGAGTGCCACAAGAGAGTGCATTTTGAGGTTTAGACTTCTAGCATTGAGTAGCATTACCTTCAGATTTTGCATGCTTATATCTGTTACAGTGGTAGCTTTGTCCTTTGAGCCTTGCTTAAAAAAGGCACTATAGGGGTGGCAAGAGCCTTAGCCAGTAACCTGAATCCCAGGGGTGACAGATGCAGAACATCTCTGGCAAAGCATTGTGGTATGTTTATCATGTCGTCCCAGGGAGACAGATACTGGATCCCCTTTGAATGACTCCAGAAGCTTAGGCAATTGTTGAAGTCAATCATTTTGTCCTTATGCTGTGGTATCATTCTGGGTGAAGGCAGGATGCTACTCAGGGCTAGGGTCACATGATCTGAGAGCTCTTCCATGTCTCTTTTCATGTAGTCCAGGGAGGTACATCTCAAGTCATTCACTCCAACATGGACAATGACAGAGTCATATTTGTACTTGTTGTGAAGTGACTTGAGTGCATGCATTATGTTGCAGATCCTGGCACCTGACAGGCAGCTGACTGTAATTTTCTCCTTGTTATAAATGCCCTAGACTGGGTACCCATGAATACTCATCTTCAATCCTATAAATTAGGCATTTTGCCTGAAGACCTAAGTGACCACTGTCTCACCTATGTAATCAAGCTCAAAGTAGACTGCTCCTACCCACCCACCTATAGAACATTAAGAAACAACAAGAATTTTATTCTCACCAAGTTTCAAAATGAACTTAAGGCATGCAACTGGTCAGTACTAAACAAATCTCCCCCTAGATGAAGCAGTAACATAATTTAACACCAAATTCCTTGCTATTCTTAACTCCCATGCTCCTAGCTGCTCTATTAGAACCAAAGTTAATATTGCACCATGGCTATCTAAAGATACCAAAACCTAAATTTCACTCAGAAACAAAGCACGGGCCACCTACCAAAAAGCAAAAGCCTCACTTGATCAACTAAGATTCAGACAGCTAAGGAATAACAACAAAAAATCCATAACCTTAGACAAAAAGAACTACTACCATCTACTGCAAAAACACCAAAACAAACCTCAAAAGTTCTGGACAGGAATAAACAAACTACTCCACCCAGGGCAAACCGCCACTCCACCCTCCTCAGCTTTCCAACAAAAATCCCCAGTAGACATTGCTAATAACTTCAACAGCTTTTTCACAGAGACTATCCAGTCTCTAGTCAGCCAACTGTCTCCCAATGGCTCTAATTCTATTGCAGCCACACCCATTACCCAAACATACTTTACCTTCCAACCTGTTCCTACTCAGCTTATACATGCCCTACTTAAGAAACTAAGAAACTAAGACTCACCACCCTGGCTGCCGACCTCCTCCCAGCAGACTATCTGCAAAAGGCTGCTGACACCATAGCATACCCTACCTCAATCTTGATTAACAAAGCTATATCTGAAGCTACTGTACCCACTATATGGAAAATCTCCCATGTCATACCTCTCCATAAAGGAAGCAGCTCCACTGAACTGTCAAACTTTAGACCCATAGTTATTCTGTCACCTCTAGCTAAAATTATGGAGAAGTGTGTACACATACAGCTCATGCACTACCTCACACAGAACAAGCTGTTGTCCAACTTTCAGCATGGCTTTAAGCCACACCACAGTACTACTTCTGTCCTCCTCTCTTTCTCTAACATCATTAACCACAACCACAATAATAACAAACTATCCTCAGCACTCTTTCGAGATCTATCCAAGGCTTTTGAAATGGTTGGCCACAAAATGCTTATAAATACCTTGAAGGACTTCTCCTTAAACAACCATGCAATCCAGTGGTTTCAATCCTACCTGCAGGGCAGGCCAAGCTATCATCTCACCTATCCATCACATTAGGAGTCCCCGAGGGCTCAATACTAGGACCCCTTCTTTTCCCCATCTTTATCAACGACCTTCATTCAGACATCCCAGATGCTACCTGCATTCAATATGCGGATGACTCCACCTTGATTTGTTCTGACACCTCACCAGCTACGTAATTCACATTAACCCCAAATACCTTCAATACAGTGGGAAAATGACTCTCCAATCAACATCTAATCCTAAACCCCAACAAAACTAAGCTGCTCCTCTTCTCCCCCACACGCAGGACCCCCCTGCCATCCTTCAACATAACCACTATCAATGGCAGTATCATCTCCCCAGAATCCCAAACTAAACTAGCAGGTGTCATAGTTGATAGCAACCTGAAGTTTGATGTGCATATCAATCAAACTATCAAAAACTTTAATAAAAAAACTTAGCTCTCTTTAGAGAATCAAACTTTTCCTTACCTCACTTGCTAGAACTGCAATTGCCCATTTCCATCTACTATCACCTCGTCTCTAAGCTTCAACTCTATTCTCCAACTTAAACAAAACAGATCTTAATAAACTGTCATCCTGCTATAACCACATTGCCAGATTTGCAACTGGCACAGTCTACCGGACACACCACTGTCACAACCTAAATCGCCTAGGGTGGCTTGAACTGCCTAGCCTACTGCAGTTCAATCAGCTAATAGTGGCACATAAAGTCCTTTACCAGCCAGAAAATACACATGCACTAAAAAATATTATCAGCCCCTACACCAGCACCCGGCCAGTGTGATCATCCACTAGACTCCTAGTTCAAACATACAAATCCAACTACTCAGCTGGGGACTCTCTGTTTGCCAGCTCTGTTGGAAAAACATGGACCAGACTCCCAGCTGACGTGACTCTAGAACACTAACTTAATTCAAAAACAAACTCAAGAAATACTTCAAAACTCATTGGTGATGTCCTTACACTAACCCCGACTAGTGACCTCTCTATTACTTAGGTACCTTACCTTCAACTACTTCTAACTTTTTTCTACCACACCATTTCAGGAAGGGTCAATTGTATAACTGCTGCTCAATGTGTCTTAAACCTGAATGTAATGTTATCTATATATAACTTTGAAAATAACGTTATGTTTTGTAAAGTGTTTTATAATAAGTTAGTATTATATGCGCTAAATGCTGGTATCGCATATGACTGTAATCTGCTTGAAACTAGCATTTACTAAATGTTCAATGTGTATTATTATCTTGGAGCTTTTCTCTCTGGGCCTCCGTTGAAAATGGGCATATATCCAGTCAGACTATCCCGGTCAACAAATGTAAAATAAAATAAATAAAATAATACTTAAACTCATTCCCAGACCAACCACATTAAATATACAGTTGCACAACCCTGATCAAAGGGAAAAAAATAAAAACATATTGAATGCTATAGTCAGCCGTTTGTGCTTTGCCTATAGCATTTAAAACACCATTCAATAAAAAAAAACACACATTTGAAAAAAGCAGTTCTTATCCAACAAAACTGCAACTACTCACAGACAGACACAGATGGACACACACACACACACACACACACACACACACACACACACACACACACACACACACACACACGTACTTTGAAACATTATGATCTTGGCGTGACTGTGTTTGTGTATGTATACATATATATATATATATATATATATATATATATATATACATATATATATATTAATGTATATGTTTATTTGAGTGAGTTTATGTATATTGCCTGAGCAACTGTTTTGATGGGTGTGCATTTGATTGGTTCTGTACAGTTGTTTTTGTTACAAGCAGTATAGCATTTGAGTATCATATGTATATATATATATATATATATATATATATATATATATATATATATATATATATATATATATATATAGAGCATAGTGTTGAGTTTCTCATTTTCCCTCACTGTTGTGCAATCTCAGATGTAGTATATTTAAAGTCAAAGGGTATGGGTTTGTTGGGGGGGGGGGGTGACCTGACCCTGGCAAAGCATTGATTTCTTTCAGTGTCATATTTTGACAGAATATGCACCTGATAATTTCTGTTTGTAGTAAGTTCCAATTACATTTTTTTTAAGTAAAGTAAACTCATATAAACAAGAAAATGCAAGGTGACAGTTTGGGGAAACAGTACATACAGTACTATTTCACAGAAAAGCTCTCAATGTATTGGACCCATGAACACAATGATGTTTAATCAAAATTAGTCACATAACTCAGGACCACATTGGCATCTCTTAAGGGAACTGAGATGTGTGATAAACATAAGTCACTGTTTTAAAGTAGTATTTCTGTCTTAATGAACTGTGATAATTTAGTTTAGAAGTCCTTGTATACACCCAAAATATTTCTACAGACAATAAAAATAAATAAATCAGCTGCTGCACAGCAGGTCTGTGGAACAGCTCTGCCATACATATACATGGATGCATTTTATGTTTCACTGTCTGGGTCGTATTCAAAACATACAGCACAAAGAGTTATATGAAATAACATGACAAGCAGTGATACACAGTGAAAGGGCAATTCTCAGACACAGATAGAGCATTTACACTAGAAGAAAAATACGCTGATATGCATAGTATGCTAATGACCACATTTGAGAAATAGTATGCTAAACATCCATTGCAAATGACCACATAATGGCATGGAAATGGGTGTCACAGACAGCCACTTTGTATGCAAATGACAAACGTTAAACACGATGAAGTAAATCAACAACATATAAAAATGCATGCGGTGAGCATCAGTAGTCATATATTCTGATGTACAGCAGCTGTACTTGCAATAGGACAGTAGGAGTAGCATCAGTTTTAACATAGCAGCATGTGTTAGCTGCCACCTTTTGAGCCAGTCTGTAGAATGTTATGCAGCATCACACCCTGCACTGTACATGGCTATACAGTGGCTAACATATCTCATAAAAGAAAACAACACTGTCAGCTGCTAGTATGTGGACAGAGACAACATACATGTTGGTAGGCATGAGCTTTTCACATTGAATAAAGAGGACTGGTGTATTGCCTACCCCAGCACACATGAATGTTTGCTTAACATTAAGCAATTTTTACTGCAAGAACCATTCAGTACTAGACACCAGAAGAAATATGGACATGAGAAAGAAAAAGAGATTTAATATGGTGCAATATTTATGCAAAGGAGAAAGTAAAACTGCACAATACAAAAAAAAGCAGCACCAAAGATATTTGAAGAGAAATACAGGCAAAGGCACCTGAATATGGAAAATGTCATAATATGAAAAAAAAGAAAACAAATGGGAAACATAGACAAGACGATTAGTAATGGAGAAGTTAAGCAAACAGAAACTGAAGTTATGGAGTACCTGAAGTAAATGATTTAGTGTAGAAAATCCAATTCAAGTAATGTCACAGCATGATGGAACAATGTGTCCCCAAATTAGGCAGAAATAGGCGACATGGGAAGCATCTGATCACTTGTCATATGAAGATACTCGGGAGTCTTCAGCAGGAAACCAGTACAAAAGTTCAGATGGAGTTGCCAGCAAGGGAAGGAGCAGGAAACAGTGGCAACTCTGACACAGGCAATGTTGTGGAGTAATGCAAATGAGTTTCTAAATGAAAGAGCAATGGATGATACAGGACGCAGCTGAAGAGAATATGTCACAGAAAGTCTGTCTGTAACTTTATGTAGAATGCCCACAGATTTATCCTTAGTTTAGAAGAAAAGGATCTAAGGGAAAAAAATACGTCATTTAATTGAGAGGGGATAGACTTATTAGGATCGACTACAGAAAGTAAATAAGACCCAAAATGCTAGAAGTCTGATAAAACAGATGAAAACATTAATCAAGATTATGAACAGAAATTCATGTGCTATAACAGACATAAATAGGATATATTACTATACAGCTAAATTAATAACAGATAAAGTCTTACCACAAAAATGTAGATAATGCAGTGCAATAAGGGAAAGGAAGGAAAGAAATAAAATGCCATAATGGACTATCGAATGGAGAAAACTACAAAGCAATTGAGACGAGAAATGTCACCATTAGAAGATTATAGAAGAGGGAAAAAAATCAACAAAATTACTTAGAAAGATAGACACGATAAAAGCAATTCACAGTATCAGAACAGACCAGGTCTTTTGTAAACTATTGGAAATAATAAACTAAAAACATCAGCACAGACAGAAAAAAAAAAAAACGAGAAGATATTCAGATAAATATAAAATGACAAAAATGTACAAAATAAGCAATTCATTGATGACCAAAAAAAGTCTAATTGAGAATTGGAAAACAAAGCAAAAGGAATAGAGACACCACCAAAAAGAAAGAAATAGAGACATTATGGAGACAAAATCTATGAAGTCCCTGTGGAACATAGCAAAGCTGCTGACTGAGTAGAAGTAGTAAAATAAGTAGTAAGACGTTCAAATGTACAGAATATCAAATGAGATGAAGTAACAACCAGACAAAATAAAACGGAATTAAGAAAAGTTCCTGACTGGAAAACCCCAGGCCCAGATGCGGTGACTAACTTCTGGCTAAAAGTATTAACATCTTTACATGAAGATTTAACCTTAAGTAAGAACAACTTATTTGCTCATACTGAATAGATACCAACCTGGATAACAACAGGAAAAATGATGCTCCTTCTTAAGAGTGAACCTGTAAAGCATCCTAAAAATTATAGTCAAATAACTTGCCTTCCAATGATGTACAAACTATATACTAAAAATTGATGCCAACAGAGTTTAGCATAATTATCATGGCAATAGAACAAAATGGTAACAAAACAATGTCATATGGAACAAAGGATCATTTGTTGCTAAATAAAGTAATAATGGAGAATTGTAAAAGGGGAAGAATCTAAGTATGGCATGGATAAATTACAAACAAAGCATTTGACAGCATCCCACATTAATGGATAAAGGAGTGCTTACAGATGAATAAGATGCATTCTGCATTGATCAATTGCATTACAATGACAATGAAACAGTGGCAAACCACTTTTCAATTAAATCATGACAGAGGGCAAATTATCCCAGGGATAAAAATTCAAAGGAGATATTCCAGAGTGATTTTTTGTTATTATTGTTGTTTTGCCTTGCCTTTAACCCGTTAAGATGTTTAACTGAACAGATTAGGTCTTGGTTATAATTTGGCTCACAGAAAAACTTGCTTAAAGATGTCTCATCTACTTTTTGAGAATGACTTAAAATCATATAGTTCATCAGATGAGGAGTTGAAAGCACAACAGCAAGTGGTTAAAACATTCTTAGATGATATAAGAATGAGAACTGATCTTGAAAAATGTGTGAAAGCAACATTTAAAGCAGGAAAGTTGCAGTACCAAGAAAATATCAATCCTGGACAGGAATGTGATATAATGGAACTTGAGGAAGGAGTGTATAAATATTTGGAATTGATGAAGGGTCATCAATAAAACATGAACAAATGCAAATAAACCTCAGTAAGGATTACTTTAGAAGATGAAAGCGAATACTGAAAACAACACTGACATCTAGGAATAAAGGCCAAGCTATAAACCAATTCGATCTTCAATCTTCCTGTTTTACCTTACAGTTATGGTGTGATTGGATTTTCCTAAAACATACTGGATCAGTTGGGACAGAAAAACAATAAAAATGCTTCCTGCTTATCAAATGATATATAGAAATCAGTGTATACCAAGATTATATATCCCTCACTCTGAAGAAGGTATGCGCTTCCTCGAAATTGATTACTGGTATAGAATTATTCATTGGACTGCAAATATATCTGTTGACCTCATTAGATCCAAACATAGTGAAAGTCTTAAAACATAAGGAGAGAAAGTCTATGCTGACCTCTCTGCTTAGTTTAGCAGAAGCATTCAACTAGCAATCAAGAATGGAAATCAAACCAGAATTAGATAAAAATTAGACAGCAACTGAATGCGAAAAAAAAAGAAAGAATGTAAGGAGAAGGATCAGATGAGAAGGAAAGAAATGTGTAAAAGCCATAAGTGTAGTGGCAACTATCAAGATCTTCTGGTGAGTTGAAACCGAAGGATGAAAGTTTAATAATGGCAGCCCAGGGTAGTAGACTGCCTACATGTTGGTTTACAAAGTTCATTGAACAAGTGGGAGAAGCAGACAAATGTAGGTTCTTTAAGAAAGAATATGAAACAGTTGCACACTGTGTTGCTGCATGCAATAAACTCATGGCAGAGGGTCTGTACACTGAAAGGCATAATTAAGTGGAAAGATTGTTGCACTGGGGATTGCACACTGACTGCAA
Source organism: Protopterus annectens (assembly GCF_019279795.1). NCBI lineage: Eukaryota > Metazoa > Chordata > Ceratodontiformes > Protopteridae > Protopterus > Protopterus annectens. The sequence goes on from NC_056734.1 coordinate 585,745,792, forward strand.
TACAGAAATAGGTGAGAAGCACTGGAAACATGAACCACAAAGCATTACAGAGAATGATGAAGTGTATATCACACGGGATCACCCTTTACCAACAATCCAAAAAATAGATGGGAGAAAACTAGGTGTAGTAGTTCATGAAAAAAGACAAAAGTAGCATTGTTCACTGAAATTGCTACAGATTGCATTAAAAGAGAGACACAATGTCATCAAATATCAGGATTTGCAGACAGAAATGAGAAAAATATGGAAGAAAGATACCCAGACAGTTATACCATTAGTAGGAGCAATGGGTCTAATAAAAAAGAAAAAAAATCTACAGTTGTATTAAAATATGCTATCAATACATGTAACTCCATATGAATTATAAAAACAGTCATTTCTGGGCTCACTGTGGGTACTGTAAAGAGTACTTTTAGCCAGCATCAAAAATTTAAACAATTCTAATTTCATGAGTTTTAATTACACCCTGACTTAGGAATGGTGTCCATTACCATTTTGGTATTAGAAACCCAAAATATTTAGAAAAATAAATTACATCAGATGCAGCAGAAGTTTCTCAGGTATTGCTCTCAAAAAGTCTACATTTCCTTCATATGATGCTGTATTATGTGAAGAAGAATATTTGGTTTCTAAAGACTGCAGAGTAAAGAACACCTACTATGCAGAAATTCTATTACACACCCTATTTCTCTGATGTTCTGGAATAATTGACTATACCCACATTGTTATCAAGATCCCAACTGTTCATCATTGTGTACAGCATATCAACCCAAAGTGCTTCCACTCCATCAGCTGCCAGATGGTGTGCAGTGTTACATGTGATCATTGAATGTGCACCATCTAGGCACTTCCCATGATTCCCACATTTGGCACACATGTGACTTCTACCAGTATTTCATGTAAGGCGTGCTTCAACATGGTCATCCATTTGGCATGTGCATGCACTGCCACCCAGAGTCCTCATTATTCTGTTGCTGTGAAACTAGGCAGTAGGCCAGTATTAATGGTGTTTACTGTTGTGTGATATCAGATATGCCTTTGAACCATGCCTGAGGACTTCCATCCACAACTCTCAGACAATGGCAGAGATGGAATAAATACCACACTGTTGCATGTGGAACATCACTGAATGTGTCTTCTGATGCTTGGAAAAATATAGGGACACACTGCTGAAGTCAGCTGCAACAGTACTCCATGGAATTCAGAGAAGGAGGCAATCCATGCTGCACAGGCAAGGAAGTGGTGTGTGTTCCACAACTATGGGTTATGACAAGGACAACAAAGAATGCAACTAATGCATGGATTAACATCCCTAGGCTAATTGTATATCAGACATTTACCATACTCACATAGGGCATAAGAGTAGGTAGGGTAGACTCATCATCATTGGCACAGGTGGGGTGTGGTACAGTGATGGAAGATAGCTAGCACAGGTGAATGGGTTATGGAAAGTGGATGTAGTAGCCACACACGTGGCTAGTAAGCATGGGGAGAGTCATGGATTACATCCTCCAGTGATGTGGTGGCGTTTCCATGAAGTGAACAGTGGCTAAGTGTACATGCCTCTGCAAGACACCCTACCTGATGAATGGCAGACAAGTTTGAGAGGATATATTTGAACATTGTTGTACCTCTCTCTGTGTGGAGAGACAGTAGAGACAGTCATTGACTGTGGAATGGTGTGTGGCATCTACATTCACCTGGATTGTGACTGTGCACCATGCATTTCCCCCCTTACATTATTATACTTCCTCATGCTGGCCACACAAACACACTCTACATCTCTGATATGGTGTGTGTAGTGGTCTTCACTTCCAATGACTGAGGTCAAGAGTGACATACAAATCAGGGAATGTTCTGGAGTCATGGCAGTGATGTCCACCTACACAAGTCTTCTCTATGAGTGGTACATGCACCATAGATGCACTGTGTCTAATTGATCGCATCTTTGTTGGTGCATTCTGGGTAGCTTAGGAGTGGCTAACATGCATGGGATGCCCATTGCTAAATACAGGGTATGCTGGATGTTCATCTCATCCCTCCATCAGCTCAGCTATGGGAATATGCATTACCTCAATCTTAGCATTGCTGACAGTGTCACTGTGTTGTAGGAATGTACCATGTACATGATGCACCATTATCAGCCATATGTCGCCCACTGACATCTGGTAGATTTCAGCCTCTGCCCATGGAATCTGTGAAAGCATATGGACAAAATACCTGTGGTAATGCTGGATAATACATGTCACTCCCACCACCACTTGTTACACAGTGTGACATGCCAATTATGTACATAGCCTGTGGGCACAAATGTACCTTGTAATTCAGCTTGTTGCAGTTGCAGCCCCAATGCCACTGGAGAACACATCTCTATATGTGTTATACTATTTCTCGAAACACCCATTTGTAAGAACTTAAATATGTGGCCACTATAAATGGGTTAGATTGTGGGTATTTCATTTGGTTTCTGCTAATGAATGTAGCAATGGAAACAAAAGAGCATGTAAGGTAAAACAGGCAAAACGTCCACATACCCAGAAGCATTACCCAGATCTGCTGTGCCAGCTCCAGGAGTTCACACAAAATGAAAAATGTAATTCCTTCCAATATATCTTAAGTCTACCAGGGCCTTCTACAACAGTGAAGTATATTGGTTTACCTGCTTTCAGTTGAAGCACAAGAACGAGTTATGCTTTACTAAAAATTCATTGTGGAAAGCACACTTTCAGAAATAAGATATACATTTTTTGCAGTTGTCCAGCTCCAACTGTGTCCACCCCTATCTTATATATACCAATTCTATTATCACATTACAGTGGAGAAAATAATAGTGAAAAAAAATGAAAAAAAAATACTGAAAGTACACTAACAGCTTACCCAATCCAGCATACTGATAAAGTGAACCATGACATTCAAAACCCACATTATAGACACTCAATTACATATATTGCAATGAGGTATAGGCAAGATGGTAAAACTTACATACAGAAATCGGAGATGAAGCAATCAGAAGCAAGAACCAAACAGAAATGAATAAGTTTTTCAGCAAAACATTAAATAAATGCATTCAAACTGCCACATATCAGTAGTGATTACTGTCACGAAAGGAGATACTGCCAGCCCAGCTATCTGGAATTTTGTAAATAATTATGTAATTTGTGAATATCAACATGATTTATATAGAAGTGTGACAAGGGAAGATACTGCCAGCACAGCTATCTGGAATTTTGTAAATGGTTATGTGTCATTTGTGAATGTAAACAAGCTTCATGTAAGATGCTTGTGTTACAACTGCATTAGAATTGTATGTCATGTGTATATCTAACTTGTTTGTCAGATATGTGTGTTAAAAATGCATTCTGCAAAGTACTGGACTTCAAGAGGTATCCACAGTCTGCCCTGCTGGAAGAGAACAGAAATGTACATACACTATTGTAACTGTTTAAATGTATATATTTTAACCGTGGAAACTGGAACACAGGAGGTTAACTTCATTCCAGCAAAATGTCAGAAAAATAGCTGGAATTAAATTACTTTATGACAGCAAGAGACAGGATGTCTATACTATGGAGCTCTCTGTGTTGTCTTGAAGGAGAAATAATTACTAGGCTTGTGATGTGGAAGGGTTTTATTGTTTTATGACTTCCAACAGCTGTACAGATCTGAGCAAAAGCCCCTTTCTGGGTATTTTTACAAGTAGATGCTAAATACTGCCAGTCCCAGCAGTGGGGGGTTCATCTGGGATAGAGTCAGATGACAAGAAATTATTTTTATTTATTTTACATTTGTTGACCGGGATAGTCCAACTGGATGCATGTCCATTTTCAGCGGAGGCCCGGGGAGAAAAGCTCCATGGAATAACAAATCATCATAACATGTCACATATTACAAATAACAAATATATTATTTACAGAGATTAGATGGGCAGACAATACAAATTACATACAGAATATTTTCAGTGATTAGAAGAGCAAACATTATAACAAATCGTCAGGTAGTGTTATTCAGTGAGAGAATTGGATTATGTCATTCTGCAAGCTATCCCAGCAGTAATATTTGAGATATTAATCTGAGAACTCGCTGAGAGAGGCTCAGCATTCTATAGCCTGTCTTGGATCTGACCAGAAGACCCATTCACCACACATTTGCCTTGCATTGATAAGTTTCTAAATTTTAGTAATTCTCTTAGATATAGTCAGGAATATAGCAAAGCTTGATTTATGTTTTCTTTATTTATTTGAGACTGTCCCGCAATGTTGTTTTAAACATTTCCTGTGACTTTGATCGCTGTTTTCACTGTAAATATATACTGAGTATTTTCTTGTTCTTTTAATTTTTATTATTAAATAAATTAAAACCCTTCATGGTGACTGATCTGTCTAGAGATATTTACATTCTGAGAGTACTTGCATATTTATTTGGTGACACTGTGGGCCACTCCTAATAGCCTTTCTCTTGGTCAAACTACCATTTGTATTAATAGTAACATTACACAGTAAGATTGGACACCCTTTGTTAAAGGCCTTAAAGTAGCTGAGAAGGAGATGGCTGGTGGCAGTGATAACTACCTTATAGTATGGGCAAAAGGGGGCATAGCTAGTAAACCTGTGCCAGACTTTCTCATGTGTGTGTGTGAATATAAATCAAACCTCAAAGAGTGTGCATGATTCCAACTGGGGCAGAGACATAAAGCACTGGTTGGACAGAGAGGGTGCTGGAGGTCTTGGCTTGGCCATTCAGCTGAGGTCTCAACCCTATAACTGTGCCAGTAGGTAGTCTTATTGGGGATCCGGAGAAACAGGGAGAAACCAGCCCCAGACTGACTGTGGTCTCTATGTGCTCTTAAGGGGAATTGTACTAGATGCAGAGACTTGCATCTGAAAATACTGTGTGTGTACCTGTCATACTCCCAATGTACATCCTCCATGCTAGTGGTGAGGATTGACTATCCTTGATTACTGTTGCCAGTGGTGGGGCATCACATTTATTGGTTGGCAGTGGTGGGATATCCACATATTGAGATTCAGTAGTGTGGATATTTAATTTCTGTAGCCTGTAAACAGTGGTCACTAAAGAAGTTGTTTGTAATCTCAATCAGCCAAACAGTGAACATTCAGAGTTTAATATAACAATAGTTGTATTTATTTTTTGTTAGCTTAGTTAGTCGGGGAGAGCAGGCAATGATGTCAGCAGAGGAGTATGGCAAGCTGACAAGGAGCCAGTTGGCTGAGATGTGCCAAGCCAAAGGACTGGGGCATGCCAACCTGACTAAAGCAGAAATTATTGCATCCTTAGTCACAGCTGCATCACAGACCAGCAATCATGGGGACAACCAGACTGGCACTGGAGCTGTACAACTCGCATAAAATGGACAGTTCAACTTTGCCTCAGAGGACTAAAAAATCAGTCTGGAGTTAAAGAGACTTGAACTAGAGGCCAAACAGAACTATAATCAGCAAAGAGACTGCAGCATTTGGAGGTTGAAGAAAAGGAGAAACAGATGGCATTAGAATCAGCAAAGAGACTGAGACATCTGGAAGGAGAAGAAAATGAGTGGCAGAGTCAACATGAAAAGGAGATGCTGACTCTTCACCAGGGCCACGGAAGTAATGGGGAAGGGAATAACTGAACCCCAGAAGCAACAAAGGTCAGTACATTTCTTCCACAATTTACAGAGGGTGATAATTTTGATAGATTTATTCATAAGTTTGAAATGGTCTGTAAATAGTATAATGCTGACCAAGGGCTCCTGGTATACTTCCTGACCCCCTTACTTCATGGTAATGTTGTAACTGCTACTTCTAAATTGTCTGATACCGATTGCTTAAAATATAATACTGTTAAAATTGTTTATTAGAGTGTTTTAAATTAACACCTGAAGCTTATAGAAAAAGTTTTGTGAGCATAGATGCAAGACAGATGAAAGTGTGTGTGAATTTATTGCTGAGTCAAGAACTTATTTTCATAGATGCATGAGTGGGTGTCAGGTCACCACTTTTGAAGGGCTGGCAGACCTTTTGGGGAGGGAACAAGCCATTAGCACTTTGACTGAGGGACTTGAGAATCTGGTTAGCTGATAGGCAATGCAATACCGCAGGTGAGTTGGGGAAGAAGGGAGACCTATACCCAGCAAGCAGGGCATCACTGCACAGGAAAGGGATACCCAGTGCTGCTCATGGGTCTAAGGAAACCCATAGTAGGCAGCCTAAACCACCCCAATAGAGCCTGCCAGTAGCAGGGGAAGCCACTATTATAGGTATATGGCCAGGACCAAGGGTTAAATGTTTTAAATGCAACCAGTGGGCCATGTAGCATATAGATGTCCACTGAGGCAAGGTGGGGAACAAAAGGTAGAAGAGCCAGTAAGTGAGAATGAAAGAATGCCATCAGTAAGTTGTCTGGAGACAACAAGGGTACCAAACTACCACAAGAAGTTATATTCTATCTTAATAGATGGAAAACAGGCTACTGCTAAGAAAGACACAGCCTCTGACCTAACCATTGTGAAGCCTGCAATGGTTAAAGAGGAGCACTACTTGCTTGGGCAGTCTAATCCAGTCAGAGCATTAGGTGGGACCCCATTAAAAATTCCTTGGCTAGGGTTCACCTTGACTGGGAGGGTGGAAAAGGAAACAAGCAAGTAGGTGTGTTTGAGGATATTTTCATAAAGATTCTAGTTGTCTACTGATGTACTATGTTCTTCATCTGTAAATATGTTTGTAATTAATTGCTATGTTAATCAAATTGCTAATCGCTGTGCAATCCAATGTAACTACTGTCTGTTTATTTTAACTGTGGAGCTTTTCTCACCGGGTCTCTGCTGAAAATGGACCTACGTCCAGTCGGACACTCCCGGTCAACAAATGTAAATAAATAAACAAATAAATAAATAATATCCCTGCAGATGTCCTGATAGGGAATGATTCTGATAATGCAGTACCTTGCGTGCATGCAGTGACATGCAGTCAGGCTTGGAAACAAGCTTGTGGGTCTGGTAGCCTGGGGGGGGGACACAGACAGACCACACACTTGAAGCCAGGACTGGTGAGGTGGCTACTTCATGGAGGGAGCTACCCAGTAGCAGTGAGACTGAAGGTGAGCCACAGCTGCTTGTGGGTACTGATGTTCCCTTGCAGTGAGTGACTACTAGGGCAGAGGTGAGTAGTAGTATCCAGGCCGACAGTGATATGCTGCTGTCAGAGAATACCAGACTTCCTGTGGAAGGGGAACTGGGAAGAGTTACAAAGAGAGAGAGTTGAGACAGACTCAGCTCTCAGACCTTACATTAACAAGGGCCGAGGGAGGTAGCCATGGAGGTGCCTGATTCTCAAAGGAAAGGGGAATTTGTATACTGGGACAAAGGGTTACTGTATAGAGAGTGGAACCCTGAAGGAGGGTTAGAGAGTGAGAGAATACAGCAGTTGGTAGTGGCCAGACCCTAATATCAGGCACTACTATCCATAGCACATGACATTCCCATTGTAGGTCATATGGGCATAAAGAATACCAACTACCAAGAGATGTATTATGCAGAACTTTTATTGGCCTGGAATTTCCAGGGATATAACAGGGTACTGCAGCACCTTGGAGCAGTTGTATAAGGTAGGCAAGGAAGGAGACAGTGTCAGGGCTCCTTTGCTGCATTTGCCTGTTATTGAAGAGCCATTTCAGAGGGTAGCTATGGATATTGTGGGGCCTATGAGTACCCCAAGTTCCACAAGAAAGAACTATATCCTAGTGGTAGTAGATTATGCTACCAGCTACCCTGAGGCAATGACTCTGTCCTCCATTGAATCAGGAAAAGGTGGCAAATGCTTTGTTAGACATTTTCAGCAGGGTAGGTTTCCCAAAAGAAATTCTGACTGACAGAGGTGCCAATTTCATGTCAGACCTGTTGGCATACCTTTGGAAGCATTGTGGGATGAAGCACCTAAAGACCACCCCCAGACTAATGGTCTGGTGGAGAGGTTAAACTCTACACTAGAGACCATGCTATGGACATTTGCAGACCTGTTCAAGAGGGAGTAGAACAAATATCTGTCCCATCTCTTGTTGGCTTACAGAGAGGTGCCCCAGGAATCCACAGGTTTTTCACACCTTGACTTTCTGTATGAGCATAGGGTGAGGGGACCTCTTCATTTGATTTGTAATGAGTGGGAGGGTGAGTGTAAATCCCACAAGGAATCTGTTGTGGCATACATCCTAAATCTCAAGACAAGGCTCAGGGAACTCACAGGCTTGGCCCAGGAGAACCTGACAGAAGCCCAACAGCAGAAAAAGGTCTAGTATGATAGGAATGCTTAAGATAAAAAGTATGCTGTGGGACATCAGGTTATGGTTCTCACTCCTGTCAGACACAACATGCTCCAGGCAGCTTGGGAGGGACCCTTTAAAGTGGTAAGGAAGGTCAGTGATGTTAGCTACATGGTAGAACTGTTAGGCAGGAGGCAGGGGCACAAACTGTACCATGTTAACATGATGAAACCTTAACATGACAGGGAGGCTCTGGTGCTAAGTACTTGCAATAGAAGGCAGGAAGAGTCTGAGGGGTTTCTATGGCTACAAGGAGCCAGCCAGCAAAATTCCAAATTACTATGGTGGAGCCTAGGGTTGCAGGCATATTATAGGACAGTGCAGCACTGTACTGGGGTCAGCAATGCCAAGGCAGCTGGAATATCATGACAGGGAATGGGGAAAGGTATTCCCAGATAGGCTCATCCCTCTCAAGCAACGTTTCTCAAGGGTCACTTAAAAAACTAGCTTGCATCTTCAAGGGGGAAGAAGTGAGATGAAAGGAGATACTGCCAGCCCAGCTATCTGGAATTCTGCAAATGGCTATGTCTCATTTGTGAATGTCAACATGCTTCATGTAACATGCTTGTGTTACAACTGTATTAGAACTGTATGTCATGTATATATTTAACTTGTTTGTATAGACATGTGTTAAAAAATATTTTGTACAGTACTGAACTTAAAGATGAATCCACAATGTGCCTTGCTGGAAGAGGACAGGAATGTACCTACACTACTGCAACTGTTTAAATACATATATTTTAACAGTAGAAACTGGAACACAGGAGGTTAACTTTATGCTAGCAAAACTTCAGAAAAATAGCTGGAATTAAATTACTTTATGACAGCAAGAAAAAAGAAGTTATGTCTTACCTTAACGTTCCATCTGTATTGTTGATCCTCGTTCAGTCATTATGCATGGGTATCGGTTCCGACCTCGGAACTGAACCGGCCATTTTCCAAGCTCGAGTTAGCTTCAAACTCTCGAACCCATAATCCCCTTCTCCCTGTTAACTCAGATTGAGTTCATAAGTCAAAGGAAGGTAGAGTCTACCGCTGGTCAATAACCTAAAAGAATTGGATGGTGAGATCCACTAGAAGCCACAGGAGGGGGAAGGAGGGTGGGTCGTAATGACTGAACGAGGATCAACAATAAAGATGGATCGTTATGGTAAGACATAACTTCTTTATCTGATATTGTTAATCCTTGTTCATTCCTTACGCATGGGACAGAGTCCCCATCTACCTCTATTCCTGGGAGGCTCTCATGGAAGGACATTCCTGAGCACCATAGAACTGAAAGATGCTCTTCTCCTGGAGGCCAAATCCAATTTATAATGATTGATGAAGGTATGAGGCATAGCCTAAGTTGCAGCTGCACAGATGTCATGTAAAGAAGCTCTGGCATGGAAGGCAGCAGAAGTTACCACCAACCTTGTTGAATAAGCATTCATGGTAGTAGGCAACGAGATATTACGTTGTGCATAAATGAAGGTCATACAGTCCTTCAACCATCTAGCTAATGTGACCTTAGCAACAGCAGATCCTAATCTAGGTCCAGAAAAGACCAAAAATAACTGGTCAGATTTATGAAAGGACCTAGTCCTGTTTAAGTAAAAATGGATTTGCTTGTGGATATCTAGGGTATGTAGGCAATACTCTCCTCTGTTTGAATGATTGGGAAAGAAAACTGGCAATTCAATAGTTTGATTAATGGACATTTCAGAGATCACTTTTGGCAGAAATGATGGATTAGTTCTCAGAGACACTCTATCTCTATAAAAAATCAAGTATGGACTCGATACATAAAGCTTGAAGCTCAGAAATACGTCTGGCAGAAGTAATGGCAACCAAAAACAAGGTTTTCCATGACAAATGTTTGAAGTCACAAGAAGAAGCTGGTTCGAAGGGTGGCATTGTCAGAGCTTGTAGAACTAATGATAAATCCCATGGTTGAATAGGTTCTCTAAAAGGTGGCTTCAGATGATTCACACCTTTTATGAAGGTCTTGCAAAATTTGTGGGACATAAGAGAGGAATCTTGGACACCCTCATGGAAATTAGAAATTACAGCCAAATGAACTCTAATGGTAGAGGCCGATAGACCCGATTGGAAAAAGTTGGCCAGATAGTCTAGTATTATCGACACCGGTGCTGAGAAGGCATCTACTTGTTTATCGTTCAGCCAATGGGTAAATCTTTTCCACTTGCTCAGATAAGTAATTCTAGTGGAAGACTTATGAGATGCAATGAGAATCTCACATACTGGTAAAGAAAGTTCATTCTGCCTGGCAATCAAGGGAATTGGAGTAGCCAAGCTGTGAGCTTCAGGCTGTTCAAGTTGGGATGAATCAGGTTCTGTGGATGTGAGATCAACTCCGGGGTTGGATGGAGAATCCATGGTCGATCTAGTAGGTGAGGCCAAAGGAAGGGGAATCAAATCTGTCGAGACCAATATGGTTCTATGAGGATCACGTTGTTCTTCAACCGACGGGCTTTCTTCAGAAACAGGATCTGGCAGAAAGGGTCTTACCATCCTGCTCACATCTGGCCAGTGTGCTTTTAACTTTGGGTCCAAACAACGAAGAGGCCTCAATGGAAGCGTTAAGAAAGGAAGCCTTAAAGGGTTCCGTGAAATTGCACAAGCGCATCCAGGCATGTCGTCTCAAGACCGCAGCTGAACCCGCTGCTCTAGCTGCTCCTTCTGATGCATGAGATATCAGTCACATAGAAGAGTTAGATATTGACTCAATGGTGGTCAGCTGAGAGGCCACTTTGTCACGGACCTCATCAGACACGGTACCAGTCAAGGTTTCAGAGAGCTCAGAAATCAGATCCCTTTGAAGCCTGGTAAAGTGTGCCATATAATTCAGGGACCTGATAGTAAAGGTTGCTGATGCAAAGGTGTGCTTCCCTATCCTGTCCAGAGTCTGGGACTTTTTGTTAGGCGGATGGACAGTTTGGCTTTCTTCTTCTACCAGATCCTTTTTTGTTGTGGCCGCTACCACCAAAGCATCAAAGACCTTTTGACCAATGGGGATCCATAGCAGGAGGGGACAAAATCTTATCTAGATTCCGGGGAATAGCATCGACAGTGTCAGGAGCCTTCCAAGCATGCTGCATGAAAAGCCGAGCAAGTTCATCGGCAGGTGGAGTAACCCAGGAGGTAAGGGGCCGGGTGCAAAAGGCCTGCAGAAACATAGATTCCTCAGAGGTTGAATTAGAGGACTACCAGTCAACTCTTTGTTTCAGGATTTCGAGGATATCACCAAAGGATACCTCAGAGGGTGACCGAGGGGATCCTTCCCCCTCATCAAAATCTGTGTCTTCAGTGAGGGACTCCTCTGTGGAGTCCATATGCTCCCTCTTACACAAACTTTTCAGGTGGACTTCCTCAGTGGGAGAAGCTGGGGAAGACAGCGGAAAAGGGGTTTCCTGTGGGAATATGTCCTGAGGCCCTTGCACCCGGTGCCCACTCGGTGCGACTTGTGAAACCAGTGTACCAGAGGAGGGTGGAGGGATAGACAGTCCAGTATCACCAGCAGCAGTGAAAGCCTTCTCCATAAGTTGGAAGGCTGGTCCACCTGAAGAGGAGTGAATGTCCAAGACAGGGGTCACCCCTCCCGTAAGTGGCTCAGCCTGCCGACCCGAAGTCCCTGGATGGCTGTGGAGCAGCAAATTATGCGTGTCACAACTGACATCCTGGGTCATAGCAAAACTTTCCTGCCATGAAGGCAACTGCGGTTCCTTAGTGAGATCCATAAAGGGAACTGCAGAAGGGGAAGACTGTGCTATATCCATGGACTTCAAAGGCAATGAAGGAGGAGAGTAAGAAGGGGTCTTTGGAGATGGGTGATCACATCCCAAGGAAGGATAGTTCCTGGGGGGTGGGATACCTCTGGCCAAGAGCACCTGATTCACAAGACACAACACACCATGTTCGGAAAGGCTTCTAGTGGACCTCGCGGAGACTTAGGGAGAAACAGGCCTGTCCACAGAAGAGGCAAACTCGGTGCCCATCTCACCAGTCTGCACCAAGAACAACAGTGCCAAGAGAGACTTGACTACGGGTGTCTGCACCGAAGAAGTCATCAGTGCTGAGGTCATGGTCTGCACTGACACAGGGATCGGTGCTGAAGTGGTTGTCAGTACCGAAGCTGGAACCGACAAAACTGGAGTCAATAAAGGTGTCGGTTCCAAGTAAGATGCTGGAGCCAACGTGGTCAAGGTCTGCGCCGACTGAGTGGTCGGTGCTGATACAGTGGTAATAGTCTGAACTGAGGAGCCCCTCGGTGCTGATATAGTGAAGGCTGCAGGAGAAGACGGAGCCGAGATCACTAATGGCGCCGAGGGTCTAGGCACCAAAAGCACTGGGGCTGACTTGAGTGAGCTCCGGAGCCAAAACTTTAGCCTTTTTAGGTTTTGGTTGGTGGGAGTCCCCAGCCAGGGACGAAGGCGAAGATTTAGCCTTGGTAGGAACATCCAAAATGTTCTTATAGGCTCTAGGAGGGGTTGAGGCCTCCGACCCAGAAATAGCCTCTGAAAAGGGAGATTTATGAAGTCCCTACAGCAACAACTTGTTTTCCTTTCTAACAAAGTTCTATTTGAAAAATTTTCACAGACAGTACAGGGTGGGTCAACAGATAAATGGGACGCCCACAAACAATAAACAAAAAATAAACAAAAAACAATAAATGCACAAAGAGTGAGCATCAGATGTAGGTAATTTGTGTCCACAATCAGAACACCATTTAAACCCCGGACTACCTTTCTTATCTGCCATAATAGAAAAAGTAGATAGTAGAAAAGGGTACCAGCAATGGTACAAAAGAATACCCAAAGGTATGAAAGAAAAAAAAAAAGGGGAAGATTACCAATGATGGTAAGGGAAGAAATACCTCGTGGTAAAAAAGTAGAGAAAAGAGAAGAAAAAACTCAAGAAAATATGGTCGCTAGATGCGATAGGATAAGAGACAATGAAATAGAAACTTTTCTGACAGAAAAGGTAATATAAATAATTATTTGACGAAAATAACTAGACTTAGCTCAAGAGAAGCAGCTTGACACAACCGAATGGCAATGCGGTAAATGAAATCTGAGGTAACAGGGAGAAGGTTATTATGGATAAGAGTTTAGCTCAAGAGTTTGGAGCTGATGCGAGCTTGGAAAATGACCGGCTCAGTTCCAAGGTCGGAACCGATACCCATGCGTAAGGAATGAATGAGGATTAACAATATCAGAAAAGGATGTCTATACTATGGTGTTCTCTGTGTTGCCTTAAAGGAGAAATAATTACTAGGCTTGAGATGTGGAAGTGCTTTATTGTTTTATGACTTCCAACAGCTACACAGATCTGAGCAAAAGTCATTGTCTGGGTATTTTTACAGCTAGATGCTAAATACTTCTAGAGCAGTGGCAGGTTCATCTGGGATAGAGTCAGATGACAAGAAATGATGTCATCCTGCAAGCTATCCCAGCAGTAATATTTCAAATATTAATCTGAGAACTCTTTGAGAGAGGCTCAACATTCTGTACTCTGTCTTGGACCTGACCGGAGGACCCATTCACCACACATTTGCCTTGCTCTGAGGAAGTTTCTAGGTTACAGTAATTCTCATAGATAAAGTTAGGAATATAGCAAAGCTTAATTTAGATGTTTTTCTTTATTTGAGACTGTCTTGCAATGTTGTTTTAAACATTTCCTGTGATTTTGAACTCTGCTGTCACTGTAAATATATACCGAACATTTTCTTATTCTTTTAATATTTATTATTAAATATATTTAAACCTTTCATTGTGGCTGATCTGTCTAGAGATATTTAGGTTCTGAGAGTACATGTATATTTCTTTGGTGACATTGTGGGTCACTCCTAATAGCCTTACTCTTGGTCAAACTTGTATTAATAGTAATATTACACAGTAAGATTAGACACACTTTGTTAAGGACCTTAAAGTAGCTAAGAAGGAGCTGGCTGGTGGCTGTAATAACTACCTTATAGTCTGGGGGAAATGGGGCATAGCTAGTAAACCTATGCCAGGCTTTCCCAGGTGTGTGTGTCTGTGTGTCAGCTACTTATATTGGGGCATGAAGCACTGGTTGGACAGAGAGGTTGCTGCAGGTCTTTGCTTGGCCACTCAGCTTAGATCTCAACCCTATAGTTTTGCCAGTGAGGAGTCTTCTTGGGGATCTGGAGAAAGATGGAGAAACAAGCCCCAGACTGACTGTGGTCTCTGTGTGCTCTTAAGGGAAATTGTACTAGATGCTGAGAGCTGCATCTGGAAATACTGTGTCTGTACCTGTCATCCTTCCAATGTATGTCCCACAGTGGTGCTAATGGTGAGGGTTGAGGCTCCTCAATTACTGTTGCCAGTGCTGGGATGTCACAATCACTGACTAAAGTAAGTGCAAATAATCAAGACAATGTCCTTATCTTAGCCTGGTTGGCTATAAATGTAGTGAAAACATGTATAGCTCATCAGATGAGGAGCTGAAAGCACAACTGCAAGTGGTTAACACTTTCTCAGATGTTATAAAATTAAATGTTCTCTAGGATTCATTAACACCTACTCTCTGTAGACACTAAGTGTACACTGTTCTGAGTGAATAGACAACACAAGCATAACGTATGCCTCCTTTTTCCTAATTTTAATTTTCCTATTGCTTTCCTTGCAACTTTAAATACTAAGGGGGATTCATAAAGATTACCACACAGTGTAGAGTACACGTGCACTTAGTATAATCTTTCTGAGTGACTAAAATGCACAAACAATGTGGTAGGGATGTTCTTGAATACAGACCATGTACACTTAGTGAAGGTATTATTGAATCTGGCCCTTGCTTGTTAAATGTGCAGAAAAGTTGCAGTAGCAAGAAAATATCAATCTACGACAGGAACGTGATATAAAGATACTTCAGCCAGAAAGAATGAATACATATTTGGGAACTGATGAAGGATCACCAACAATATGTGAACAAATGCAAATAAAACTCTGTAAGGAATACTCCAGAAGACTAAAACTAATATTGAAAACAGCTTTGACATCCAGAAGTGAAGTCCAAGTTATAAACCACTTTGCTCCATACCTTTCAACTGTATCAAATTTCTTGGTATATCCCATTTTTGAGGATGAACTAATAGGGTGCTATGAATTCAAGAGTGGCCCCTTCAAATCCTGATTTTGTTTTGCTACCCTTGACATGTTTGTAGTGGGAATCATTGTTCTTGACTCAGGTGACAGATCATGCTGATTGTTGCATGCAGTTAGCGGAGTCCTAATTATTAAAAAAAACCTGCAAAAACTGCAAGGAAGTGTGCAGTTCCTTCATTCATTGTTTTAGAATGCGAGAATATATGATTTGTATTAAAACTGAGATTGTGCCATAGTCCTGTGCTGTCTATAGATGCATGAGAGTGAGAGAGACAGCAAGATTGGGCTATTACTTTACACTCATTAAGCAGCTGTTTAGTGAGTGTAAAAAAATAAAACAGAAAAAAGTGTGCCTGCATGTACGTCTGTTTATGTTTCTGTCTGCATGTGTGAGTGGATGTGTGTATGATAGCAGAAGAGACTGTGTGCATGTGAGAAGGAGTGAAGATGAGTGAACAAGCGGTCTCTTCACAGCAGTTAAGAGGTGGGTGGTTGCATAAGGGGGGGGGTTTAGTTATGGAACAGGTAAAGTAAGGTTAAGAGTGTGTGTATGTATGTCAGTGGTTGCTAATACACTATAAACTCCCCCTAAACTAATCAGCAAAGCAAGTAATACTGGAGTTGGGAAACACAAAACACCAGGGACTGTTCACCAGGGACTTTATTATTCCATGTCATGTAAAAAGTTAATAGAACAACAGAGTTTGCTGCATCAGACATTCAAATTCATCAGTTTTCAAATACTGTGTAAAATTTACTATTTTAAGGAAAATTCTAAAACCTTTGATTGCAATTTCTGCAAGATGCCAAGAGAAAGAACATTAAAAACTTGTTGCAAGAGTATTAGACAGTTTTATCATTCTATATTGTGTTCCTGGGAAGTAATCTGTATAAGTAAATGCTTAAAGTTTCTGCACTGGAATAAACAACTGCTGAGTATTTTATATAATAGTGCATCAGTGATAATCAAGATGTAAATTATTTGGTTGTTAATTATTAATATGATTAGTCTCATAATTGTTTAATTTAGTTACAAATTCTATCAAATGAAATTTATAGTGCAAAACTATTTTTGTAGAAGACAGCAAGTTTTCCTACTTGTATTTATCGCATGCAGTCTTAAAATATGATGTAAGCAGCAGCATTATCTTAAAGAGATACCCACATTGTCAACAGTGTACAGACTATTTATTTATTGCTTTATTTTTAGCTAAAAAACTGCCAGACCTCTAGATACTTGTAAGATTAATCTACATTTAGACAGAGCATCATAAGCAGTATCAGCACCAAGTAAAATAACTTTTGTATATGATAGACTATTGTTTATCTTTGTGAATCTTTGAAATTATATGGCATATCCTTTGCCCTCCAGAATGTTATTTGGAGGTCATATAACAATTATATTATCCTTTATAATTGATTAAAGATATATATATATATATATATATATATATATATATATATATATATATAATATATAATGTATAACTACAATTATATACTTCTATACAGAAGATTTATTTCTTTGTGTGCTCTCTATTATGTAAATGAAGTCCAGTAATTAAAACTGTGTTGCTTAAATTCTGGAAGATTACATAGTTTAGCTTTTTATAATTACACGTGACACCTGATCCACCAATTAAAGGCTTAGATTGATGTATGACCATGTATACACATTTTCCAGATGATACAAGAGTTTGTAGGAGAGTTATTTCAGGTTACTTCAGGAAATGAAGTTTGGGAACAGACAAAGTTGTCATGGGACAACTTTAGTCTGGGGTGGGTGGGTGGGGAGTTTGGGCTGTAGGGATGTAGGTAAGATGGGTTACGTGTGTTGGTAGGGAGCAGATAGGAAAGGGTTAAGTAAGTGGGAAGCTGAGGGAGGAAGTGAGGTATTGAGGTAGTATTAATGGGTGGGTCTTAAGGGTTTTTGAGGTGGGATTTAGTGTTGGGAGGCATATTTAGTATGATCAATAAAGATAGTCAAAAGTCTTTGGGTGTCTGTGTAGTTTTTAATTGGACCATGACAACTAGCTCTTTTAGCACAATTCAAGGTAATGCTCCTGAAAATCACAGCCAAAATTAAAATGCTTTAGTTGTAAAATATTTACTTTGAACATTCCATAAATTTGTTGTTTTCTTTGCTCACTATTTTTCAGTATCTCTGAAAATTCACAGGTAATGAAATTCACACATTTAGGAACTGATGGCATATGGATCCATGTTAGTTTCTAATCTGTCACCTGCCAGCAAATCTTTGGAGTGTGTAACTTTAAAAGAATTGTCAAGAAAAATCTATGCAAACATAAGGACAGCTGCACATTCCATATAGAAGGCAAAGTTCCTGACAAGCAAACTATGTATTCCAAATGCTGTATGGCAGTAACATTTAAATCTGCACCATGAAGCCACCTATAAACCTCTCAACCACTTATTGCAAGAAATCTGGACAAAGCTATAAATGGGGGGACAAAGGCCCATAAATATGGACACTTTTTAAATATTGCTCTTTACAAACTTAGAAAGTAGATAGAACAACAGCATGAATTTTGTTCACTGTATTAAATCTGAAACTCGAATGACTGCCATTATTTTTTGACTACAACCCTCAATGATTTGCCAGAAAACCACAATTTTATGATAGACCAAAAATCTGTACAGTCAAGAGGTGTGGGTTTGTATACCTCTCCTCTTAGGTCAAGGAATCTGGATAAGCATCAAATTAACAGGAGACAAAGGCTCAAAATAGGAGCATATTTTAAATTATTTGTGTTCTGGTGTGTGTGTGTGTGTGTGTGTGTGTGTGTGTGTGTGAAAAAAGTTCTCATAAATACTGCATTTAATAATGAGATGCCTTAAACTAGCTATGTTGATAGGAAGTAAGGAAGCATATAGCTCCCACAGTCATTTGAACTAGGTACTAGTAGTTCATGTGTGCAGTCAAAAGAACAGGCAGATAAAAACACACTTTCCATATAAGAGCAATTAGTCCTGCATTTTCACTACTAGAAGATGAAAAAAAACTCTTTATACTGAAGTATGAGACTCTGCCTGCGTATATATTGAAGTAGTTGTTAGAATTCATTTAATTTTTTATATAAATTATATTTATTTTAATGTTACGAGTGTAGCAGTTAATTTTATTTTATAACAAAAAATTGCATTTTAGTTTTATACATGTTGCAAGTTTTATACAAGTTCAAATGTTACTATAAATAAAATATAAATACAGAAGTAAATAATGTGGGAAGACATAGCCAGGGAATTGTTATAGCTAGGCTTGTACAGGCTCTAGGGCTGATAGCCTAGTACCAACATATGAACCTATACTATTGTTCTGGTTATATTATTTTGTGTTATTTAATATTAGTGTGTTTATTTTTATAAAAGAAAATTACATTTTAGTTTTATACAAGTTTGATGTCTAATAAAAGTTCAGATGTTAATATAAATAAAACATTATTTTTCCTGTTGTATTTTGTATTATTTAATATTTTGCCTGTTTTACAATTTGCATTTGAATGTTATTATCCCACAATATCATCAGAGTGGACAGGGTTACCATAATTATGCATGCAAATTTTATGTTAATCAACATCCAGATTTCTGGCCAGCTGTACTTACTTTTCATGGGCCTTTGTCCAAATTTTTGATTATTCCAAAGTGAGATGTATGCTTTGCTCTTCCTGTTTTAAATTATAATTTTGGTGTGACTGACTGGCCCCAAAAGGTGAGTTTCAGTAAGGTGATTTTCACTGGGGTTTTGAAATCCATCTGCCATGTTCACAAAGTATACACAAACACACTGAAAATATGGCCCTTGTAATTATGTAAGAACAAACGGTGCTGTGAGCTTGTAACAACATTCAAATGTACAATAAACTCTTCAAAATATTGTACTTAGTGAAATATGTTCACTAATGGCTTTACTTTGTTGTTAAATTGTTTGTGAAATATGCCCTGTAATGGCTGTACTTTGTGAAACAGCTTTATTTTAAAATTGCACAAACATGTGAACACTTTATATACTTCTGATAATATTAATATCTTTGCTTAATACAAAAATACATATGCTTTCCGAAAATGTGGTCATTTTCCTTTATTTTATTTGCTTTATGCAATTCGGATTTTATTTCAAACATTTTCCATAGTAATTCAAATACTTGTATCAATATCCTACATATCAGTTTATGCAAAAATCATTTAGAGCATTCTGTGTGCCTCATTTCATATTTTATGAAAAGAAATAGTGCTGAGCAAGTTTTAGTACCTGAAGTTAATTTCTGACCTGTTTTGCAAAGTATGCACATTTTAGGGATGATGCACTCCTTTATATTAGCTGCGTGTCTCTCGGTCTTACTTCTGGATTCCATTCTGACACCATGTCCTTTAGACATGCCTCTTCTGACACCATGTCACTCAGACATGCCACTTCTGACACCATGTCACTCATTTGTCTCCAATACATGTAACATGAAGGCTTTGAGATTCATTCAGATGCTTTTAATACATACAAACACATCAGGATGGATAGCAGCAGCTTTAAATACAAACAAACTAGTTAACAGGCAGAGCTTACATACATACATGCTTACATCTCAACAGCTAACTATAAAATGGCAGTCAGACTTGTATGTGCTCAGTATATATACACTTGTGCAAGCCCTTGGATAGCTTCTTAAAGGTATATGCACAGATATAGCTCTACAAATCCTAAATTAAAAACCTGCACTGGTTGAGTTTTTAATTGAATCTAGAGCAGAATCTGATGTTAAAAAAGGATAATTAGTAGGGCATATATAATATTGCATAGTAACTATAGGAATAAATCAGATTAAGTCAGAAAACATTGGAAAGAGAGATTAGATATGAAATTCACAAACAAACAATAGGAGGACATATGTATGGTTCTCAAATATGCAACAAAGTCTAGCAGATTTAGGATTTTTGCTTGAAAGTGTTTGCATAGATACTTATACCTGAAGCAAACTCCAAATAATGTTTCCTCTGGTAGATGACAGATGCTGGTGGTGTGATGGGGAAGAAAAAGGTAAGTGGGAACATATATTCTGTGAGTGTAATGAGTTGGCAAACTTTAAAAATTTTGTGCAGAATACTTTGTCTTGAATACTGGGTGAGCAAATTCATGTAACCAAGGAAATTAATTTTTTGCGGCTGGGATACAGGATCTAAAGTGCCTACATATGCTAAGGCCTTATTAAGTTTAATTTTGGTGCCTGCCAAAAAAGCAATTACTAGAAAATGGAAATCAAAATCTAAACCAACTATACTTGAAGTAGTGAATATTGTAAGAGAGCTAAAAGAACAGAGGTGGGATTTTTAGAAAAGGACAGGAGTAAATTACATAGAAAAAACTGGAAATTGTGGGAGCAATACATTCAAAAATGTTTTGTAGGAGGAATGAGGTTTAAGAGAAGACAGGAATTGAATAATTCTTGTAATGTTTCCTTGATTATAGTGTATATCAATATATGTGATATATAATGTTTGTAAATTTGGACTGTTAATATGATTTGATTACTTGATGTAAGTACAAGTTTGCCTATGTCACAAGTGAAAATTCAATAAATGTTTAAAAAAGACAGAAGCAATTATACATTTATATAAAATAAAATGAATTATATTAACATGTTCCCAGTAACTCACATTATACAGCACATATGCTCTTTTGTATAACTGTCATCAATCCAACATACCATAAATTGCTCAGTTCCTGAATTCCCATAAGCCTCACCCATTCTTCAGAATGTTATTCTGCATGGGATGTTCCCACAATTTCCATTTATTTCTACGTAATTTGCTTTCACCCTTTTCTAAAGATACCACTTTCAGTTCATTTATCTCTATTACAATATTCAATAACTTAAATACAGTTGGTTTAGACTTTGATTTCCATTTTCAAGTAATTGTTTTTTGGGCAATCATCAGAATTAAACTTAATAAGAGCATACTATATCTTGGTAATTTAGATCCTGTGTCCCAGCTCAAATTAATCATTACCCTACCAAAACATATGTGCCCAGTCACCTCTTTCTTCCCCTTCACACCTGCAACATTTGCCATGTACGTGAGGAAAAATTCTTTGGAGTTTGCTTGGGATATAAAATACCTGTGCAAGCACTTATAAGCAAAAATCCTAATCTTTCCCGGCTTTGTTGCATGCTTGGGAATATAATACATATGTCCTGCCATTGTTCCTTTGTAAACTGCTTATCCAGTCTCTCTTTCCTAGCCTTTTCTAACATCCTCTGACTGATTCCTATAGTTAATGTTCAGTATTTAATATGCCCTATTAATTACCCTTTTCAAACAGCTGCTTCTGTTCTAGATTTGACTAAAAGCTCCACCAGAGCAGGTCTTTCACTTTGGATTCTTCTATCCCTTTCTCTTTAACTGTACCCATATAATTTCCTGACAGGGATGGCAGTCTCACGCCTGCAGTCCAAATGTCTTCTTGCCCTCTTCCCATTCTATTATCTTTACCTCTCTAGTTATTTGCTCCCAAACCTTGTTTTCTTTGCCAGTATTCTCCAGTAAATTCCAGTCCCCCCCTGCCTACTCTATGTACCACTAACTGCAGTCATCCCTATTGGCAAAAATCCCCTTTCTTCATTCTCACGGTGGCTGAGTTCTTAGAATATTTTCTGCTACTTTATGAACATAATATTCTATAGGGCTGTTCTTAGTCTCTTTAAAGATCTGCATCCAAAATTCCACACTGTCCTTATTTCTTGACCCCCCCTCCCATTTCATTATCATCTATTTCCACTTTGAATTATAGGTTTCTGCTTGGGTTATGTATATAATCTTTAAATGTGTAGCTCTAAAGTATGCCTTCAAATCATGTAATCCTAAAGCATCTGGCGGGATGCTGGAGGGATAGATTACTGTCCCAGAGACTTCCCATACTCTGGAACAAACTACCTATCTATAGCAAACAAAACTTCTCATTAGCACTCTTCAAGAAAAATCTTGATGATTGGATGAGAGATAGGAAATTCAGCCCGGGGATTACTTCTGTGATTCTACTCGAAAGGGGCACAGAAAAATAATTTTCTTGGGTGGTGAAGGCCAGGGTACATTTTTGGCTATGCTTATATAGGCCCTAGGGCCAATAGCCTAGTACATACCTATGAACTTATGAATCCATGGTTCTATTGGAAGGATCAGCTTATCCCACTTGAACCTTGCCCTCTTCCCATCCCAGTTATATTCCTTATTGTTCACAACTTCTCCTTTGGTTGATAAAATATGCCTAACCTGTATATAAAACTAAAGGGACTAAAACATTTTCATTACTTGTATCTTGCTATCCATATCCACAAACAAGAGCTTCCAGTTTCTCATTTTTTGTATTATCTTTTATTTACTCTCTTCCTACATATACTTTGCCATAACAGAAGCCTATTTAATCCAAAGTCCTAAACTAAATTTATTATTGTGTCCCCATAAATTTTGATATTGCCGAACCAAATTATGTGTAGATCTATGATTTTCAGCTATAGTCTTTGTTTTATCTTCATTAAATTTAAATCCTGATAAGACTTGAAACTGTCTCAAAATGTTCCACAACAATAAGGTGTCCTTTTCTGTTTTTATCGGGTCAAAATAATATTGTCTGTAAATAAATCCAACTTTTCTTGATCAGCCTACCAATTATATCCTTGATTTTCTGAGTCCCTTATTTTCTTTGTCAAAAGCTCTAAATATTAAGCAAATAACAAACCAGAAAGATGGCATCCCTGCCTGGCTCCTCTCTTCAGACAAAACGTATCAGAGAGGAACCCTCCCACTTTAATTCTTGCCTCTGATCCCTCATATATTATCTTAATTAACCTTATTATTGTTTCAGGGAATGCATATCCTTCCATTGTCCTACTTATAAAATCCAAGCTTACACTGTTGAATGTTTTATATGCATCAAGACCACAAACAACAGCAGTATTTTCTTACATTTTGCTTCCCACTGGATCACCATTGTTTTACTAATGTCGTCAAATGTTTGCCTCCCCTCCAGAAAACCACACTGATCCACTTCTATCAATTTTGGCAACAGTGTTGCCATTCCTTTAGCTATTATAGACATAAAGACTATATAATCAATCTTTACAATTGAAATGGGCCTGTATAAAGCTGGATCAGATGGGTCTTTACCACCTTTATGTATTACAGCTTTTTCCAGAATGTTGGTCCCTCCCTCCTTTTAAAATGCCATTAAACAAAACCTTTCGAATATTTATCACTTTCTTCCCTCCTAACTTCTAGATTTCCACCAGAATACCATCTATTCCTGGAGGCAGTCCTCATATCTTATCTTGCCTGTTTGTTTGTTGAGCTTAATCTACCTCTAACCTTGGCATATTTAAGTCTTCTATAAACATGCCCATTTGTGATTTTTCATGATTTCTCCACTTGTCTGCTTTATACACATTTTCATAACATTTCCAAAATATCTCTAAAACTTCTGAAGGATCTTTGGTTATTGCTCTTGTTACTGGCTCCCTAAGTTTGGCATCAACCCTTGTGTGCCAAAAGTTTTTGTGCTCTGGAGTTATCAAAAAACAAAATGCCTAACAGCAAGCTTTCTAAATTCATGCAAATTATCCAGACACTCCCTTGCTCCTCCTCTTGTTTTGTGACATTCCACTTATTTTTTAATACTTTAACCTTTGTCAGCTCCTCTAAATAATTTGTATTACTTCTTAACCACATCTCTTTTTCTTTTATTCATATCTCATTTTTAAACCCCACATTCATTTTATCCCACTCACTAACTAAAACTTCTAGAGTATTTTTTTCCTAATAACTACTGGATAATTTCCATTACCCATTCCATTAATTCCTCTGTTTTTAACAGGTAGGAGGGGAAAAGCCAGTATCTCATCTTTACTTCATTATCATGCATTTTTATTTTGGTAATTATTGACACATGATGATCTGAAATAGTTATTGGATGTGTGTCAAAGTCACAATTAAATGGACATGTTCGTAAGAAATATAATTTCTATCAAGTCTAGCCCAGTTATAGTACCTTGGGAAATAATATGTAAAGTCTCTTCAAATTCCTGCTACTAAATTCATGCATTTCCTAACAAATATTTTCATAGATGTCTTCAGAAATGTACCCTCATTTCTATATTTTCCCTCCTAGCCCCCCCCCCCCCCCGGTTTCATCCTCATTGCTGAAAATCAAATTTCAGTTCCCACCTATGAGTAATATTAACTGCTGAAAGCTGATGTATTTATTTAACATTTGCTGATCAGGAAAGTTTGACTAGGACAGAGTCTATTTTCAGTGGAGGCCCAGGGAGAAATGCTCCAGACACGTCTTTGGAATGTGGGAGGAAACCAGAGAACCCAGAGGAAACCCACACGAATGTAAGAAGAACAAGCAGACTCTACACAGAAAGCACCCCAGCTGAGAATCGAACTGGGGAACCTCTTGCTGTGAAACAACAATGTTAACCACTTCATCACTGCACCGCCCAATTTTTTTAAGCTCTGAAATAGCAGTTTTAGGTGGAATATAATTACATGCCCATGTAATCCTCATCCCTTGCTAACAGTCCCTTACTATTACAAATCTGCCAGTATTATCATTTTTCCTCTTCTATCACTACTGGAGCTCCTCTAGCAATTAATACAGGTGTTCCTCTTTTCCTTTGTCCCTTATATTCTGCAGAATATCCATCCTGAAATCCTTTCTTTATCAAATTCACATGCTTATTTCTTTTCAATTGTGTCTCTTGTAGCATTGCTATTTGCACCCTTCATTTCTTAATATAATTAAGTATTCTTTCCTTTGTGTCTATACCTGTGATGCATTTCACATTCCAAGATAATATAGAAAGTGTCACCACTGTGGAAAAAAGTCATTATTTCTACCTGTTATATATGGCAGTTTTTAAGTGTCTGATTCCAGCCTTTGTGATACATGCAAGAAATGATGTTTGGTAGGTGAATCCTTTATATATTTTCCCTTATCACAATCTTTAGAACCTATGCCACATTTTACAAGAGTTTTTGTTTTAATAAAAGCCCTCAAACCAAAAAAAGGAAACCCAGACCACTACCATAACCTATTAACTTAATACAAACATACATAACTATATAGCTTTTCAAATAACAAAGTTTAACCCTTCAAAGAAGAACATTTGTGCCTAACAGACAGCTGCTAACTCAGGTCCTTAGTCAAGATGTATGTTATTGCCTGTGCGTCTACTTACATTAATTGGTGTCTAGTACCCCTTCCACAGATGTGAAAATTTCTTTGCATACTTTCAGAAATCATTACATTTTCACCTTGAAGAACAAAGTGTTCTGTCATTTACTGCTCTATTATCAGGCTGCCGCCATGGAAAAGTAAGAGAAAAAAAATGTATTTATCTATTGCACGGTAGTGGTGCTGCGGTAGCATTGTTGCCTCACAGCAAGACGTTGTCCCGTTTGATTCTCAGCTAGAACGTCTTCTGTGTGCAGGCATGCGTGAATGGGCATGCTTTCATTGAAGGTTGTGCGCCAGGGCTGATAACTCAGCATGTAAAAATCCACTACCAAACATTAGCGGACCGGAGTTACGCTGTGGCGATCCCTAATTGGGATAAGCTGAAAGACACACACACACACACACACTCTAAAAGATAAGCCAAATTGGAGAAAAAATGATTACGATACCAAACTATCAATGAACACAAAAAATAGCAGAAAAATGCCACGGCAGAATGTACAAGCACGGACTTTAATTGTAAGCGCTTTCGGTCGAAGTATTACCTCAGCCTTCTTCAGACATAAACAATTAAAACAACCACACAACCTTTATTTTTACATATTGTATTGATTTTAACATTATAAGAAGTATCATCAACAAAAACTGGAAAATTATACTGGAAGATAATCTTTTGGCCAAAGCATTAGGTGTCAAGCCAAAATTTGTGTACAGGAGGGGGGTCAACTTAAAACAGTTAGTAGAAAAATCTACAAATAAATTTACAACCACCAAAATGGGCATGACAAAATGTGGAATGTGCCCACAATGTAAACACATTCTCCCAGGGAAAGAACTACACATTAATGGGATTAATTATAAAATTAATGGCAAGTTTAATTGTGAGAGCAAAAATGTGGTTTATGTGGCTCTATGTGTAGAATGTTCATCATTTTACATAGGCAAGACAGAGCGTGCATTAAAGAAGAGAGTGTATGAACATCTTTATGCTATAGGGAAGAAAGATCTAAATAATGCACTTGCCAGGCATACTTGCGAACAACCCAATCACCACTTTTTATTTACTGCCATACAACAAGTTAAGATTGGTACTAGGGGGGGTCCATGGCAATTATGGCTTGAAGAACAAGAACTTTTATGGCAAATTAGAACACTAGCCCAAATTCCCCCAGGTTTAAATGAGTATGCATCGATTAAATGTATATTAAAATTGAGGGCATTAAGGAGATAAACTGCTTACCGGTGGCTGTGTATTGTTTACAAATTCTTTCACAAAATATTATTCATTTTGTGTATTTTATATATATGCATACATAAAAAATTATTTTTTTATATTTTTTTAAATAACATCAGTGTGTATATAAGATAACATAAATAGTTAGTAGATGATCTGGATTTTAATATATATGGTTATTTTTATAAAATCCAGTTATATGTTTTTTTTTACTTTAACTTATGAGTTGGCGTTGTTGGACAATCTTGTGGAATGGTTCTTGATGTTATTATTGATGATAATTAACATTTAACATTTAAATACAAACTATGTTTAGGAAGTTATATTTTTAAAGGAAAGCATAAATTTATGTATTTATGTAAGTTATAATATCATATATGTATATGGATATTTTACTTTTTATATAGAACAATGTAAATCCACTAGTTAAAGTTACAAATCCTCTTGCAGCTTTAAGAAGTTATGATAACTAATGGATTAATTAAGGGGCTGATTTTTTAATCAAGTATTGAATATTTAAGCAAGGTTGTGTGGTTGTTTTAATTGTTTATGTCTGAAGAAGGTTGAGGTAATACTTCGACCGAAAGCGCTTACAATTAAAGATAAGCCAAATTGTTTATTACTAAAGGAAAACGTTTCATTATATTTAATCTTCTCATGTTTACTTATTTCTACTTAAAATTTGTTATTAGATTAAGCCAAGGCTCTTAATCCAGACATTCACCTATGCAGAAGTAAGAGAAAACATATCAGCTCTACATATGTTATGTTCTTTTGTACTTTTACACCCCACAACCTTCCTCAACAACCCAAGATTACATCCTGGGCAGCATTCATGAAGCCTCTGTGTAAGAGTTACAAGGCTTACACGGAGGCTGCAGTTAAACGGTGTGACTTCAGCATGCCATGCATATGCATGAGGGCATGCTGACTCACACCTTAGGCTAACACGGTCCGTGTAAGACAGTAGAGGGCGTGTCCGTAGGGCGAGCCCTGCAAACGGACACGCCCCCAGAAGAGTAACAGTCCCGAAAGTAAACCCCCACGACAGAGTCCGTGTAAATGTCAATAAACACAACACAACACATGCCCCCACAGACTATTAACATAAAATGTAAAAATGAACGTTATATTTTTTTTATAAGTTTTAAAGATGTTTACCCGTGAGTGCGCTCATTTGCGTGGGCGTGCCCGTCGCTTAGCCACAGTTAGCAGTCAGTGGAAAAGCATATAAGAACTAAATATGCAAAGTAAGCCAAGAAGCAATAGTGTAGCGGTAGAGACGTCGGCTGAAGAGGAGGCAGTCATGGTTCAAGCCCCCACAACATCAATTTTTATTTTTAGTGAAATAAGCATGAAACAATTCCCTGACATATATGTACATGTATAAAATTATTTTTATGTAAAATGTAATGAAATGGGCCATGTATTATGAAGAAATGTGTGAAAAAAAAAACAAATGTCAGAAGTGTCCATAGCTGAGCTACACTCTAACAAGCTGAGTATATCTGCCTGTAGGTGAGCAGTGGTTTAACAGGTGTAAAATGAGTGCTTGGAGTTGATCAGAGTCCTAACATGCTGAAACTGTGTGCCTGTAGCTGAGCTGAGCGTAATATGCGTGCTGACAGCCAAATGGTGCGTAAGCCAGCGTGACCCGTTTGCGCGGAGCTGCGCACTGCGCCAAGCTAACCGACAGGCAATGTTGAGCAAGCTGTATCAAAACTGCCTTTACACAGACACACCTCCTAGCCTGTGTAGACAGTCATAAAATATAAAAAGCAATGGCCAGGCTCGAACTCAGGATACCATGCACCATAGTCAAGGTACTGAACCACTAAGCCATGACAGTTGCTCTTAGAAATGCAGTAATAGCATATATATAGGAATGAATGGAAAGAGAAGCATAACAAAGCAGGTTTTGAGAAGCTGATACATTTCCAAAATGGCCAATCACAGATAAGTGCAGGAAAAACGGCATATATAAGCCCCATAGGCAGGAATACACAGCATAACTGATTGTGGAACTGATTTGCAGTCAGGATGGCAGGTGTAGGAGAGGGTAGTTGCTTCCGAGCACAGAGGTGGGGTGTTGAGGAGTCCAAATATATGGTTTGGCTCCTCATCCATGATCATGAGGCCCAACTCATGCAGGGCCAGGTCCTGTGGGGAGCATATAGGGCTGAGGCGTGGGACTGGTTGGCACATGATCTCACCAGTGCCACAGGAATACCAAGGACTGGTGAACAGGTCCGTCACCACCATTCAGACCTGAAGAGACGGAAGCAGGACCAACTGAACCGTTGGATCCAGGAGGCCCGGCAAATGCCCAACGCCCCACTACTGAGTAAGTTACATGTAATTATTTATGTAGAAAGTTAACCTAGCTGATATTATGGAGATGTGTATTCCAATATTACTTCATTTATATTGCAGCTGCAGGTGTCCGTTCCATGAATCGTCGAGCCTATGCCGATAGGCTTGTGCGGTTGCGCCACCAGGCAGGTTAGTAATTCTCTCCCTGTAACTGTTAAAAAATAAAAGTATGACAGCTTGCAAAAGAGTGCAGTGTAGTCACCTATTAATATAAAGTGCAAGTAACAGTGTAAGAGAGATTCTGCTAGTACTGTGTGATTACATAAGTGTGATGCAGCCTGTAATCCAAAAATAAAAATGAAACAAGTCTGAAATAAAGATGTTCCACCTGCAATATAATAGTACATAACCTGCAGCAGGCTGAAAAGTACAGCTACATAAGCTGAGTAAAACACATGTGTGAAATATATCCCCGTTTAAATTCTGAAACATGACACAAGTGAGACTGTTGGAAAGGATTGTTATAACTAAGTAAAACATGTCAATAAAGCCTAGAATTAAGTACCATCCTGAATTGTAAAAATAAAACAAGTGAGAGAGTGTGAGAAAGAGGTATGAATCCACCAATAAAGTAGTAATAACTCCTGAATAAAGTATACTGCAGTCAGTACAGAATGAAATGAATGTGACAGGCACAACCAAACAGCAACATGTGTGGAAAAAAGTACTGAAGCTGGAATGTGTGTCCCAAAATCTGGATTTATTGCTCTCAGTTTGCAATATACAGATAGTATGGTTGTATGAAATACCAAACATCCACAGTTGTCTAGAGCCATATAAAGCAAATGTAGCAGGATGATGTAGCTGAACAGAGCCAGATATGAATGTGTATGAATAAAAATGAAATGTATATTGATGTAGCAGTAACATTCCTATCACCAACATGCATAAGTTTACACATAGGAAACTGTAGTCAGACCTGTAGTGTGTATATATCTGCAGCTAGTAGAAATGTACAGCATATGTATAGGTATCTGAAGTTGTTAATGAAATATTTCTTCACCCTACCCTATAACCACAAATAATCCATTCCACGTGAAATGGGTATGTGTTTTCACAATTAACTCACCTGGACAATTGTCCTGTTGGTTCATACATATTTGCATGTACGTTGATGCATGTGCCCTGTTCATACATCCAAACCTGATGGCCTGTTGCCATCACTCAACCCTGCATGTTGTTGGATTATGTATTGTTGTTCAAATTATGCATGTGTTATATGCTTGCTGTTCAACGGCTTGAATTTATGGGTGTTTGGTTAATGGGAATACTAATGCATGCTGTTACAACTAATTGTGAATGGTATTGCACGTTACTAACCAAAACTGTCATTAAATAATGCAAAACATAGTACGACAGGGAAGGCGGGTTCCAGCGGACCCACCTCTCCCACCTCAGCTGGCAAGTGCACCTGGCAGTAGTGCCCAGGCCGGACCCTCCTCCGGTGGCCCTGTGCCACCTGCGGGTGGAAGCGCTGCAGGGGATGGGGCTCATCCACCCTCTGCAAGCATGGCCAGAGGAGAACATCCACTCACCCTCCATAGTGTCCGGACTGTGGTGCATAGGGAGATCCAGCACGTTGTGCTTGGGCCCCTACGCCAGCTTGAGGCACGGGTGGCACATCCCACGGGCGTGCCTGCTGCCCATCCTACACAGCCCCCAGCACAGCCCCATCCTGGGCAGTGAAGGCACAGTGGCAACTGCCCATGGGTGGGGATCTCAGTTCAACTGTTGCCATCTGTGGGCTCATGGGCTCGAGATATCCAAACATCCGTCCCCGTCAATTGTGTAACCCCCCCCACATGTGTCATACACCACCCCTGTATGCGTCTTGTTTGTCCTGTCTGTTAACCTCCCCTACCTACCTCCCCAGCTATACTGACTTCCTGTACCTGACATACCACTCTCACCTGAAAAAAAAAAAAAAAAGGCACTCTGTACCCACAAAAAAATTACGCCCCATACATAGCTGCTCATTTTGCACACATGTCTGCTGGACATGTAAACTGGCAATTACAATTGGCTGTACAACAAATATTATTGTTGTCCTCACACCTCTCTCAGGGGTGGAAGGTTTCAAATTTCACACCAAATTACAAACATATGCACAGCTGTTGCTGACGAAGAAATGGGCAGCTATGGGCCTTTCCTACATCGCTCCTGCAAAACCCGAGCTTGTTTTCCTACTGTCCTACCATCTTTGTGCCACCTTTTTCACCACTTTCCTATCTCCCCATTTTCTTTTCTTTAAAAGAAAATAGCGCGGGTGTGAGCGAGAGTAAGCACTTTTAAGCAGTAGTAAGCGGGAGTGCGCTTCTGTGAGCTTTGCTAAGCGTGTGTGCGCGAAGCTAAGCGGCAGTGCGCATGTGTGAGCTCCGTGCAAAACAGCGCTAACCCGCTTAAAAGTGCCTTAGTCACTCTGAATGACAAGGCCTGTAGTTTTCTCAGAAGCAAAATAAAATACCTCCGTCAGTCTCAAACCCAGGACCTTGGAAACACTAGTCTGCATGACTTACCACTAAGCCATGACTGCTATACAAGAACATTGTGCTGAAAGAAATATATCATAAAATAGTAGGAATTAATGTAAAGGGAATATAGCAAGTCTAGTACACAAAGCATGTCATGTATATTTACTGTCAAATCTAGTGGATTTGTAAAATAGTACTGTGTGATGAGAAACAGCCATGCTACTTGGTAGCTACTAGATAATAATGTCAGAGTAGCATCTGGCAAGCCACACACATACTCAGAGCAGGATAAACACTGCCATAGTTGAATAGTTAAGAGATCAGACATAGCAACTGTGGCTGAGTTACAGGGATGTCCCTGATGTGAAAACAAATGTCAACTGTGCCCCACTGACACCCTGTCAAATGTACTAACAGTAGGCAGAAAGGTGTAACTACACATGCAATGGTAACTATGAATTACTGAAAGTATGCACCACTTGCACGTCACAAATGGTGTACTAATACATATGCTCGAAGTAAGTGTCAAGGCCCACACCATGGCCAGACCACACTGCATACAGTAACACCCTACCACAACAAACACATAGGGAATTGCTGCCCAAACAGATTTAGCAAGCATTACAAGCTGTGAATGTAAATGGAAAATAGGAAAGCCATAGCAACACATTACAGGAAAGACACCTAGCAGGCATACAAGGAGTGAATGTAAAGGCCAAATATTGAAGCCATAGCATCAGATTGCAAGAGCCACTGCTATATACCAGTTGCACCACAATCCCCACAGGAAAGCACACACACCCATATACACAGTATTACTAGTCATAGGTGTCAGTTTACATAAACACGGAGAAGAAGACACTAGAGGAAGGAATACTCCGCTTACAGAACAACATGCATTGCAGTGTCTACAACACAGCCTGAAATATGAGAGACATACCAACCCTTACACTCACAGAACAGTGTCCACAGCAAACCAGCATGGTCCCCACCCTAATAATCTGAAAGGGCTACGCCTACCTAACAGACCTTTTTATAGCACTGTCCTGTAATCACAGTGAGAACTGCAATCACTACACAACAGGCTGCATGCAATTAGTAAATGCTGGCTAACAATTGGTGCAGAGGCCATCACATGGACATGTGCAGATACCTACAAAAGCATCTTGTACTCCCAGTCCACACATACAATACTTTCATTGCACCCTCTGGAGGTAGAGACAGAGAGAGAGAGAGAGAGAGAGAAAGAGAAAAAGAAAGAGAAATAAATAAAAAAAAAAATAGTAACAACAAAACAAAGAGGCTGACAGCAGGCCAAGTAACTGCAAGCCTACGCAAACAGCTGCAATAAACACAGGTAATGTAAAGTACTACTATAATAGTCTACATACTGTGAACCCTCCAGATGTGTTATTGGTCTGTATCTATGTATATGAAGATGTGCATAGGGCCGGGGACATAATGTAACTGTCACTGAAGGCTCTACATACATATGTAAGTGAAGGTAGCTATGTACACATAGCAATGTAGGTTGTAGTGCAATGTACAAGTAGGTTGTACAGTAATGGATGTTCATCAGTACGTTACTGTGTGTATACATATGTGGAACTAAAAAGGAGT
Organism: Protopterus annectens; assembly: GCF_019279795.1. Taxonomy (NCBI): domain Eukaryota; kingdom Metazoa; phylum Chordata; order Ceratodontiformes; family Protopteridae; genus Protopterus; species Protopterus annectens. The sequence continues at coordinate 585,779,176 of NC_056734.1, forward strand.
ATATATATATATATATATATATATATATATATATATATATATATATATATATATATATATATATATATATATATATATATATATATATATATATATATATATATATATGTATATATATATATATATGTGTATACATAGATAGAGAGGGATGTAGAAATACATAGACATATATAGTTTCACAGTGTCATAGTTTAGTACTAGGCTATCTGCAGACAGTGTATAGAATAGATTTAGAAAATTGCGCCTCTGTATAGTAGTGACACAGTGAAGATCCCCGTACATAAAAGCATTAGTTTACTGTGCCTCTGTGTAGTAATGATACAGAGATGACCCCTGGTGTAAACCTATGATCTCCAATCCACTCGTCAAGAATTCACATGAAGAGTGTCAGTGAGGGTCTCTGCCTAACATGAACTGGGATCCTGTTCCACAGTATGGGAAGCCTCTGAGTTATGGATCTGTCCCTACAGCATGTCCTATTCATATGTGTGCTGAGGTTTAAATCTGTAGCTGTTGTGGTTCTGATGGATTTGGATTGTACGAGGTGGAACATGTCCATCAATACCTGATTGGACATGGCCTTGTACGTCAGGCACAAATCACCCCTAAGTAGGCGGTATGCTATGGAATAGAGCATGAGTTTCTTTAGTCTGGCAGCATATGACATTTGTTGGAGACCCTTGATCCTCCTGGTGACGTACTTATGGGGTCCCCGTAGCTGTTGCAAGTGCCAGGTGAGGTACATACCAAATGGGGCATAGTACACAGTCATGGGCCTGATAAAGGAGGAGTAGAGGGGTACAATGACCTTTTTTGATCTGGATGTGAATCCCTTCATGATAAGGTGGGCAAGGTAGGAAGTCTATCCAACCACTTTGGCAATGTGGGTGTCAAATGAGAGGTCAGTATCGATTAGTGTCCCCAGGTCTCTGATTACTATGTCTGTACTCAGTGGGTTACTGTCTATGTGATAATATGTGGGTACCTTGTCCGTCTGAAAGGGTATGACTATACATTATTTGGCATGCAGTTTAAGGCCATGACTCTGGCACCAGTTGTCGGTTTCCGTGAGGCCTTTCTGTAGGATGTATGTGTCAGCTGGTGTATCGACTATGGCACCTAGTATGCAGTCATCTTTGAACATTGTCAGCCAGCACCCTCCCATGTTTGCTTCCACATCTGAGAAATAAATGCCGAACATGAGCGGTCCCTGGACAGTGCCCTGTGGGACACCACATGTGACTGGCTCTGAATGTGACATGGCACCATTGAGTTTGACTTTAGGGTTTCTATCTGTTAGCCGGTTTGCAACCCATCTTGTGACATATGGATTTACATTTAAGCTGTTGAGCATGTCTATGATGCCAGAGTGGGGTATTGTGTCGAATGCCGTAGGCAAGTCCAGGTAGGCTGTATGGACCGCTGTGCCCTCATCAATGGCTCTAATGACTGATTTGAAAAGGTCAACCAGGTTCATAAGGCAGGATCTGCCCTCTACAAAGCCAAACTGGGTGGGATCAAGTGTCTATAAGTCCCCAATGTCTCTGTGTATGAGTTCCAGAATGATTCTTTCCATAGCGTTGCAGACCAGGCTGGTTAAGCTTATGGGGCGGTAGTTACCAGGGTCTGTAGAGGTGCCTCATTTGTGGAGTGGGACTACTGTAGCTATATGCCAGTGTCCAGGTACATATGCTGTAGTAAGGCTACGGTTGAATAGCATTTTATGTGCGGGTTTAGCTCCTCTTGGAGTTCATGTAGCATGCAACCTGCGATACCGTCGGGTCCCATTGATGCTGTGTTTACAGCTTTGCTGAGGTTGGTCCTCAGCTGGACATCTGAGATGACAGGGAGGTTACAGTCAGCTGGGATAGTAATTCCTCATGTGGGGGTGAGGGAGGGGAGAAATCTGCACTGAACCTGTCTGCCAGAATGTTGGCAATATCTGTGTGTTCAGTGTAGCTTTTGTCACTGTGAACTAACTATGAACATATCTGAGGGTTTCCACCCAGGTGTCTAACATAGCAGAAGAAGGCCTTGTGGTTATCTGTAGTGTCCATAGTGATGTCCCTCTCATTGTTGGCCTTGCATGTTTGTATGAGAGAATGTATCTTTCTACTAGTGCTGATCAGAGATGCCTTATCTTTATGGAATTCTGCTCTGTCGTGCAGTAGCTATCTTCTGCTGTTATACAATTTGTTCATGGCTGGGGTCCACCAGACAGGACACCTGCCCTTGGTGAAGAGGGTCTTGGTTTTATTTGGGATTGCATGATCCATGCATTCTTGGAGATGTCCGTAGAAAGCATTTGTGAAGGAGTCTGCATTGTGGGATGTGGTTTCCACTGGCCCAGTGGGCTTAAAGGATACCAACTCAGTTGTAAGAAGTGTAAAGTCGGCATGTGAGAGGTTTCCCACTGCAGTCTTTTGTGTTGTGGGGGAGGTGGGATATGTATATCCAGGGTGATAAGTCTGTGGTCAGATGTGACTAGTGAGGGGTATACTTCCGGTGTGTAGCACATTGTCCCCATGTCTGTGATGATCAGGTCTAGTATATTATCTCCCCTTGTGGGAGAGGTGACTAGCTGTTTCACTGCATTTGACTTAGTGAATCCCGGGAACCTTTGGGCTAGGGTGTTTGGGCTAGAATAATGCACCCAGTGTATGTTAGGGTAGTTGAAGTCTCCCAATATGATGGTGTGTGGTGGGACATTCATATCCTCCAATGTCTTCAGGAAGGCTGACTGTGGTTCCTGAGATTGGGAGGGTGGTCTGTAACATGCTACCAGTTGTATAGCAGGTTTGCCTATGGTTATTTGCACCTGGATGGTCTCTGATGCTTCATGTGTTGCCACTAACCTGGAGGTGTGGGTGTCCTTCATGAATATGGACACTCCCCCTCCCTTTTTGTTTTGGCCCGAGTTTTGGGGCCAAAATGCATGATACGAGGTATAGCCTGGTACCGCTGGTGTGCTCTCAGGAGCCTTGAACCAGGTTTCACTTACTGCACAGACATCGAGATTGGTAGAATATGTACATACAGATATATGTAATACACACATACATATATACATATATGTAGATACATATACATATACAGATAGATCTGACTGACAACAGATATGTCTGTATATGACTATCTCTCTCTCTCTCTGTCCCACCCCCTCTCACTCTCACTCTCCCTCTGTCTCTCTCTCACTCTCTCCCTCTATCCCCACATCTATATGTATATATCTACATCTATATATACATATTATATACATATATACAAACATATATATATATATATATATATATATATATATATATATATATATATATATATATATATATATATATATATATACTGTGTGAGGCACATGTGTGCAAATGTATTGCAACAGGTGCCTGGTGTCAAAGGCATGGAGTGAACACCGGTGTGGATACTGGAAAACCATACCCCATTCAAAAACACTGACACCAGTAACCACCACATATGTGCATGCCTGCCCACCACTGCATGTGTCAGGGGGGAACAGGGGCAACAAGTGTACAATAGGCTCCCCATTGATATACACAGTGGCACACTAGTCCAGTAATACCTGTACATGGAAGGTGTCAGCGGACATGGTGTGTCAGCTATGGACATGTAGGTCACTGTACCCCTCTACACCCCACAATGTCCCACACGGTATTTACCTCCCATGACAGCTACAGATATGGAGAAGGACACAGACATATGCAAGTAACTGTGTCAATGCACTCAAACACAATACCTATGCAGAGTGACTGACAAGACCACAGAGCACACACAGACTACCTACATAGAGGTTACCACTGCTGGATATACATAGTTCAGTCACACCCATGACAGTTGTCTAACAACCATGGTAACACCTCCAACATCCACAACACAAATTACCTATGTCTGTCGTCCTTGTCACTGCAGTATAGAGCACATGGTGGAGGTACAGGACCCTACCCACTGATACGACATACCCTGTAGTAAACCACACAGAATTAAGAAGCAAGGCTCCCCATGAGTAGATGTCAGACATACCCCTGCTGAATGTCATGCAGATAGGTAATATGCCATATGAGTCACCCTGTGTAACTGTTTGTAAGGAGCAGGTATGATCATAACACGTGTCACAAGGGGCAGGGTAGCATAACAGTATGCTGCTGTAGGCCCAGGGCCAAAAGCACACTACCTACCTAAGACACAATGCACACCCATGAACACATTGCAAACGAAATATGTGAGGTGGAATGAGTGTGCCAGTGACTGGGTGCATGTTATGTACTGGTGTGATTGCTCACCATGACTGTCCGTCTGTCATGGTAGTGTGTGTCCTTGGTGTGAGGCCAGAGACAGATGTGTGAGGTATTGCAATCAACACATACTACATTGCCATATGTTGTGCTGTGTTACCCTGTATGTCACTGTGGTGTAGGTAGGGGTATGGCAAGTAAGAGTAGTGTGCATTACCAGTGAAATATGTAACGTGCATTGTGTGCAGTGCATGGGCTGATAATGTTCCCCATACAGTACCCTGATACAAACCCCCAGTGTGAGGTTGTGCATTGTACCTGAACCAGTGTGCTGACTGCTGCAGTATACTAGTCTGTCATATGGAGTGTGCCAGGTACTGTTGCAACAGTTGTCGGATGAGCACTGATATCTGGTCATTTACATGTGTATCCCCTAATAGACAGACAGATGCTATATATGGTGGTTAAGTTATATCACTACAGTCGAGTATTATGTGTATTATGTGTGCCATAGTTTGCTGACAGATATTGCTGACATATTTTCCTTCTCCTTTTCAGGGCTATGGTTCACCAGCGGAACCCTGTGTACTCCGCTGCAGAGGAGGAAGAGATACACCAGAGCCTGGTGTGGGACTTCGCAATACTCTTTTCCCGCACCAGCCAGAACCAGCAGGAGAGGGCTGCACTGTGGCAAGACCTGGTCCATCGGGTAAATGGCATAGGCACACATAACCGGACATATGAGCAGGTACGCCATCACTGCAGTGATTTAATTAGAAATCTCCATCAGCGTGCATCGGATATCCACAGGCAGCAGCTTGCCACAGGTGGTGGGGTGTCTAGACATCCCCCCCTCACCAGACTGGAGGGACTACTCCTAAGTGTTGTGGCTCCAGCCCAACAGCAACAGCAGCAGCATACATGTGTAATGATGGAGGCTGGAGCCACCCAGCAGCAGGACACGGAGCATGCAGATAACATGCCACGTGTATAGTTGACCGTTCTGTACACTGTTAGGTTATGCATGTGTGAGGTGTGTCCTCGTTTTGTAGCTGTAATCTTGGTAATTATTGTGCAAGAGTGATATTCTCAATATCAACAGTAGACCGGTGGAAGCTAACTGTTGCACTACTGAACTGTATCATACCCACAGTATCAATGGCACAGTTGTGCCCACTGACAATAAATGTCTCTTTTCTGCAGGTCCCTCTGGTGTAACAGCAAGGCAGCCTATCCATGCTGGTGAGTGTGTAATACCATTACCTTCAATACTCTTGATACTAACAGTAATAATAGGCTGAAGCAGTAGTGCTATGTGTTTGATTGCAGGTGTGTTTGTGTCTGTGTGTTGATATCTCATATACTGAGGTGTTTGCATGTGTGCATGTGCCCATGTGTGCATGTGTGCATGTGCCCATGTGCCCATGTGTGCATGTGTGTATCAGTGGTGACATTGTGTACACATTGTAAACTGTGTTTTCTGTCTTACTCCCACAGGTTCTGGAACCTGAATCAGCTGCTGTGGATAGTGATAATGATGATACCTGTGTAATGGCACAGGTAGGTGTGCCAGGGTCTGTCATTGGTCAGCCAATTGACACTACACAGCTGTCGACCCCATCAATGCGCACGGTCATCCTGTCAATACATCCTTTGTCACCAATGTCCCTAGGTGATGAACAGGATACAGTGGGCATTGACCAGGGTAATGTGGTATCGGTGGCACATGCATCCACACACAGCAGCCATGGCCAGGGTCCTGACATGGTACCACACAGGCAGACGTCCAGGGGTTCTCATGGGAGCATCCGTGGGCATACTGCCCCTGTCAGACGTGCCCACAGAGGTCTTTCAACCTCAGCTATGTTTCGGGCTGCAATGCAGGCACAGTCACATATGGAACGGTACACCAGACAGGGTCTGAGGGAGCTGAGAGCATGTCGCACAGCTATGAGTGACAGTATGCGTGATGTTGCGGCTGCCATCCGTAACTTCACCAAGGTCATTGACAGACATTGGGGGGACACATTAGATCTGTTCCACAACTACATGTCCATGAGCCAGGGCAACGGTGGACGGTTGAGGCGTCGACGTGGCCGTATGCCAGCAACAGCAGCAGCTGGCAGCCATCGCGGACAACAGGCCCGTGGCCGCTCACATAATGCCAGCAGCAGCCCCAGCAATGCTGGGTCTGTGCTGTCATCAGACCGCCCCAGGAGACCACGTGCACGTGGCACTGGACAGTCCCAACAGGGACCTGTCTCCAGTCACCAACCACCTGCTTCTGATGACAGTACCCAGTCTGGCTTAGTACCTGATATGGTCCGTAGCATCCCTGCCAGGCATAGGTACTGTGTCCGTGGCCGCAGACAGTGATGTGTATGACCTGACAGGTATAGTCTGTGGCTGTCCACAAACACCTGTATATGGCAGCCATGAGGTGGGACTGTGTGCATGCATACACACATGCAAAGTGATAACACCTAGGGCTACCGCATACATGCACACACTGCATCAACATTGCCCCATCTTATACTGCTGTCCCTCACCAACACACACACACAGACATGTCAATTGGTTGTATCAGTGGCAGACTCAGGCATACCAGGTACACACCCTGTGCATATGATGAAACTGTGCCACCTCCTGCAATCTGTAACATCGGTGCAGGAACAGGTTAACATGGTGCTGATGCACAGGGTGACTACATAGAAGTGTTGTAATAGTATTATGTTGACAACAGTACAGTGTAATGATATCATTGTGGGTATATACCAGCATGCCTGATGCAGTTACAGTATGAATGTCATTGTATTGTTTTGTACACCCATAGTAATTACCATAGTGTACTGTCTGCACATCTTTGCATACTGGTGATGAGGCTGTCAAGAGATGGCCACCTACATAGATAGTACAGGGGATACAACAATGTACATATTGATACTCAATGATGGTCATGTCAACTGCGAGTTGCATGCTGTCCACACTCGACTCTGCAATGAGGATGTCTGAGGATGTTGATATCTGTGCAGTACTACACAACAGGTTCAAGGCTCACAGGAGCACACTAGCACTACAAGGTCACACCTCATACCAGGCATGACAGCACCAAAACACAGAACTATGACAGGAGGGAGAGTCTCCATACATGTCAAGGATACTGTGGTGCCAGGACAGGTAGCATACATCATACTAAGTCTGGAACTGCTGAGTGAGGGCTCACTGTCTGTTATTTGACATGTGTATTATTACAGGTATGAGCACTTGGGTATCAGGCCAGTTATTCAACATTACGAAGGTATGTGGTCTATACACTTGTGGGGGGTGTGGCTGGACCCAGCCTGTCTGACCTGTGAATGTCTGGGTACAGGCTTATAGTGCCTGCATATATGCACTGTTACCTACTGGAAGTCATACACCTTGTTTGTTGTAGCATGGTCTACATACAGGCCTGCTGACTGTAGCTTTGTTTGTATGCATGTTTGCTTGTTATGTTCCTGAAACACTGATTCCACCTGCAGTGCAGATTTACAGTGCCTCTGTGGATCCCTATTGACATCTGTATTGCTTACTGTACTGATGTCCATGTCTCACTTGACAGAACGTCACTGTTTGTCCTGTTTGCATGTAGGTTGCCTGTAACACATTGCATATGACTTACCTCGCATTTGCTCAAGACAGCATTCATATATGCCAGCACTAACAAATCAGGAGCACTACACCCTCAAATACTCACCTTGAGTACCTTGTTCCCCATTGGCCCTATGTGTCGTTACTCAGTATGGGATTCACAATACTATGGTAGCATGTGCAAAGGTCACCTATCAATCTACTCTCTGGTCCAGTTGGTGAATCTGTGAGTCATGTGGCAATGTTACAGCTGCCTCATGTACACAGACAACCCTCTCCCCTTCCCATACACTTACAACACATGTGAGAGATGCAACCACATAGCCAAACTGGGGGCTAAGCTCTCTTAACTCAGTACTAGCATACCCTGTCAGGTGGAGTGGGATACTACAGTGAATACAGTATCAGTCTCCCATAGACCTGCCACGACCGCAATCCAAACACAGAAACACACAGGTACATTATTGGACTCCCAGAATAGCATCCTGCCTGAGCAGCTGACACCTGCAAAGCAGAAACACAAGCAAACGTTAAGCCAGAGCAGAGCACGTGCAACAAGCCACATTGCTTTGCTTGGGACAGCTTGCACCTGTCACCCATGGGCCATTGTATATTGGCAGAGGCTATTGCTACACACATAGTGCCTTTGTATGCAAGGCTGACATTACATAGCCACCTACACAGGTATCACATGGGATAGGACACTAAGAGAAATGCTACTCAACAGCAGCAGTGTAAGCCTCAAGATGCATGCAGTGGAAACTGTCCTTAGCATGGGGTACAGCAATATCCGTGCAGTAACAGACTCCTGGTACATGGCTCCCAGGTGCACACCATCACTGCCAGGTCATACCTCATACCATGCTTGTCGTCCCCTACACATGCACCAAACCAGAACAGGGGGGATGTATCCAAAGGCACCTCAGATACACACACCCCCAGGGTGGTGGCACAGCACAAAGCATCACAGTCTATCCATGTGCAACTAACAGTGGGTTAGACTGCCTTCAGGTTCTTAGCCTGGCACACACCACCCTCCCATACCCAGGAAACCCACTTGGCCTTCCTGACAACACTGGGAATATGATGGTCTCTACAAACTCCATTATACGGGTGGACTGTGACTACCCAAACATAGAGTGTGAGCATTACTCTAGCTCCAAGACCCTATCTAAAGGGTTCTTAGCATTCATTCCCTGCATTGCTATGGAACAACTTGTTACCACTCCCACAAGAGGTGACAACATGCTGCACCTGTTCATCACCAACATGTGGACTATATGCTCCAGACCAGTCATGTATCCCTCGCTGGTGGGATTACACCATCTACAACCCACACTGTATATTCACATACCACATGCAGCCCCTGCACAGAACACCACAGTCATACGGTTGTCTAATGCATATTCCATGTATTCACATGAGGCAGGCTTCGGACATGGGAACTATTGCAGTTCACAGGTACATATGTGTAGGTGGCATACACATACATCATGTGTGCATTGACATTACTGATATAATGTATGCCGTGCAATATTGGGAACAACACCCCACACACATGGACAAACTGTGTGACAAAAGGATACAAACCCCTACCTAACTATGTTAGGTCACTTGTGAGAGATGCAGTAGCAGCGTGTGCTATTTGTATTACTGGGAGGATTGCTTTCTCAGTGTTTAGACAGTGGAATATGCAGCATGTGTTGTGTAGTAATAGTTGCCAAAAGGGACATTTCTCTTACACATAGAATTGCACACACACTACTCCCCCCCACACAGTCACACACACACTGAGCACTTGCAGGATTCAAACCCCTACCTATGTTATGACACTTGTGAGAGACACAGTAGCAGAGCACGCTATTTGCATTACTGTGAGGATTGCTTTCTCCTGCTGTACTTACAGGGTGCTGACATCATCAGTGTTTAGACAGTGGAATATGCAGCATGTGTTGTGTTATACTAGTTGCCAAAAGGGACATTCTTCTTACACATAGAATTTAGAATTGCACACACACTACTCCCCCCCACACAGTCACTCACACACACACACACACACACACACACACACACACTGAGCACTTGCAGGATTCAAACCCCTACCTATGTTATGACACTTGTGAGAGACACAATAGCAGAGCACGCTATTTGAATTACTGGGAGGATTGCTTTCTCCTGCTGTACTTATAGGGTGCTGACATCATCAGTGTTTAGACAGTGGAATATGCAGCATGTGTTTTGTAGTAATAGTTGCCAAAAGGGACATTTCTCTTACATATAGAATTGCACACACACTACTCCCCCCCACACAGTCACACACACACTGAGCACTTGCAGGATTCAAACCCCTACCTAACTATGTTATGACACTTATGAGAGACACAGTAGCAGAGCGCACTATTCAAATTACTGGGTATCATTTCTGCTCCTGACATATGTATAGTGTGCTGACATCATTATGTATGAAGAGGTATGCACATCTGTTACTATCCATCAGTACAGGGGAGAGCATATCTATACATTAACTTTGCACAGGCACAGTGGCCTACTGTACTGCGGAGGCAGATGCCAAATACACTGTGGATAGCCTTCTGTATTCCCTAGGGACAACAGCCTAGTATTGCACTCTATGGCCATATGTTTACCTGTCAGATGCAAGTATCTGTTGCTCATATACTGTTTGTGGGTCGTTATTGCCATAGCCTTCCCTATCTCTATGAACAACTTGTGTACTGTGGACGATGTTTGCATATGAGTGGGATCCAGTACTTTACTTATGCCTCTGTTGTAATTTCACTGTGTGCACTGGGCAGTTTTCTGTATTGTGGGAGGTTCCTGTGTTAACACATACAATTGCCAGATATGTGTGTGCAACTGCTGAACTGTGACATGGCCTAAGTGTGTGAGCATGCCCAGTTCACAGTTTCTATGGCTTCTTGACTGACACGTCTCATTTATCTAAGTGTGCGAGCATGCCCAGTGTGACCTTTCCTTATGTTGGGATCTGTGGTCCACCACATTTGTGTTTGTGTGTGGACGCCATGTATATTTCACATGTACAGTTGAGTGTTGGACATCAGGTTGTGTTCTTACTGCCCAACTGCTTTGTGTCTGAACCTAACAGGCATTATGCTGTGCCTGCAGGGTCGCCATGGGATAGTTTGCATACAGTTGTCAACATCCTTTCCTACTGACCAAACAGTTGTATTGTCGTATAGTGTACTGGTGCAGTACTTTCACTGTGGTGGACAGTATCATCGGTTTCAGTCCTATCACTGCTTGTAATATTTATAGTGAGCACACCAGACTGGTTGAGGGCCAGTTGTGCAGATATGACCATGTTGCATTTTGTTCAGATATGGTCAGCATAGTACATGATTGTCCGACATTGTTAATGTATTCCACAGCTTGTGTTGACAGTGACAAACAATGGCCATGTGCCCTAGTCCATTTGTAATGCTAGTCAGAGAGTGTTTGTCCTTCAACACACATTTACTGGTTTTTGCCATGACATATGTCAAGGTTAGTGTGCTGTGCCTCTGTCTACCCGTGACATACAGGTGATATCCAGGGTACACCTACCATCTCCCATCCAGTCGTCATGATTCCTCTGGATGACAGTCAATGAGGGACTCCCTGGATAACCTGTACTGGGAGTTTAGTCGTGAGTGGAGTGAGCTTCTGGGTTATGGACCAATACGTCCAGCATGTCCTGTTTATGTCTGTGCTGGGGTTCAGGCCTGTCAGCTGCATAGGTCACCAGCATTCAGATTTTACATGGTGCCAAATGTCCATTGATACCAGCTTGGTCACGGCTTTATACATCAGGCACAGTTCACCTCCAGCCAGGCAGTATGGCACTGTGTGGAGCTGCAGTTTGTTTAATCAGGCGACACATGGCATCTGTTACAGCTCTGCGATCCTCATGGTGGGGTATTTGTGGGGTCTTTCCAGTTGATGCAGGTGTCTGCTAAGGTACATCCCTGAAGGGCCATTGTACACAATTGTGAGGCTGCTGATGGATGACTGGAGAGGCACATTGACCTACCATGACTGAGCTGTGCTTACCTTCATGATTAGGTGGGTATATGGTATGTTTCTGTAACCACTACAGACACATGGTTGTCACATGCAGGATATCTTATCACCTTGTGTCCCTAGGTCTCTTATTGCTCCTGATGTACTTACTGGGTTAACACCTATGTGGTAATTTCTGGCCATGTACTGTGTTTCCAGAGGGGATGACTATACACTATTCTGCATTTAGCTTGTTGACATGGCTGTGGCACCACTTGTCTGTTTCTATGTGTGCCTTTTGTAGGTTGCTTGTGTCAGCTGGTGGGTCCGATATGGTGGGCAGTTTGTAGTCCTCTGCAAACCTGTTCAGAGTCCTTCCATGTTGGCCTGTACCTATGTGACATATATAGCATACAAGAGAGGTCCCAGGACCATGCCTTGTGGGATGCCAGTTGTACATGGTTTGCAGTCTGACATGGCTGCAGCATGTCTGACCAGGTCAGTTCTGTCCTTGAGCTGGTTTGCAACCCATCTACTTGCATAGGGGTTTATAGTTAGGCTGGTGAGCTTATCTATACTGCCAACTAGGGTATTGTATGGAAGGGTTTAGCAAGGTCCAGATAGGCTGTGTGATCCACATTCCCCACATCAATGGCCTTGGTGCGCGTTTCACATGAGTCAGACATGTGTAAGGGGCAGGATCTGCCCTATGACAGCCACACTGGGTAGGGTCCAATGTCTGTAGGTACCCAATCTCGTTATTCCTGGGATCCATGATCATCCTCTCCATTACTTTGCCAACCTAGATAGTAGGGGTTGAGGGGTGATAGTTTGCAGTATCCATTCAGGCACCCCCTTTGTGGTGAGGGACCACTGTTGCTGTACACTGCTCTTTGGGTACATATCCTGTGGTAGGACTGATAGTGCACAGTACTGCTATTTGGTGTTCCATTCTTCTTACAGTACTAGTTGGACACAACCCAGGACACCATCTGGTACCATTGATGCTGTGTGCTGTGCTTTGTAGATGCTGGCTGTTACCTCAGCATCTGCAATGTCAGGGGGCCAGCACTCTGCTGGGATAGATATTAGGCAGTTAGGTGCTGGTGGGGAGTTTGCAAAGAATCTGTTAGGTAGGATGTTGGCAATGTGTGTGGCTTTGGTGTATTGTTTGTGATATTAAAGTGCTGCAGAGCATATCTGTGGATTATCACCATGGTTCCTACCATCAGGTAGGACAGCTGTGTGATAATCCTTTGTGTCCTGCACAATTTGTATCGTCATAGGTTCATACTAGGCTATCTGCCCTGGCCTTGTTTGAGCATGGACAGACTGTGTGTGAGTTTCGACACCCCTTGCAATGTGCATATTATGCCCATGTAGGGTTTACTTTACTAGATGTGACACAGGGATGGCCCCCAGTGTACACCTACTATCTCCCATGCACTTCACCAGATTTCTCTTGTTGAGTATGAGTCTGGAGCTCAGCCTATCATGGACTGGGATTATGTTCCAGAGTGTAAGGAGCCTCTGGGTTATGGATCTGTCCCTCCAGCACATCCTATTTATCTATGTGTGGAGGTTCAGATATCTCACTGTGGTGTCTCTGCTGGATTTGGGGTTTCTGCAGTGGAGCATGTCCATTCATTCTGGATTGGACATGGCCTTGTACATCAGGCATACATCACCTCTGACTGGGCAGTATGCTCCTGAATTGGGCTGTGGTTTCTTCAGCCAGGCTGCAGATGTCAAATGTTTGGACCCTTTATCCTGTTGGTGAGGTACAATTGGGGTCTTTATAACTGCTGCAGGTGTAAGGTAAGGTACATCCAAACTGGGGCATTTTTGTCACATATGGGCCTGATAAGGGAAGAGTATGGGGGCACAGTGACATCTCTTGATGTACATGTGCATCCTTTTATATTAAGGTGGGCAATATAGCAGGTCTTCCTGGCCACCTTGGCAATGTGAGTGTCACATGACAGGTTACCATCCACTTGTGTCCCTAGGTCCCTGATTACTTCTTCCATACATAATGGATTGCCACCTATGTCATACTTTGTGTGTGCCTTGTTTGGTATTTGTTGAGACATTCATACTCTGCAGTGTCTTCAGGAAGGCTGGCTGGGGTACCTGGGTTTGTGAGTGTGATCTGTAGCAGGCTTCAAACAGGGACACAGTTTGAGCCAGTGTTACTTTCCCATGGATAGTCCATGCTGCTTCTTGCTGTGGTACCAACCTGGGGGTGTGGTTATCCTTGACAATTTCTGATAGCCACACTCCTATTGTAGTGTGTTCCATGTTTTGGAGCTGTAGAGCATGGTATGGGGCATAACCTGGTAGTATTAGGGTGCTCTTCTGGGACTTGACCCAGGTTTCTGTTACAGAACAGATATTACCATTCTCCATGCTGTGGTGGGTTTGGTCTGCATGCACCTTGCAGGTTAGACTTCTGGCATTGGGTAGCATTACGTCCAGGTTGTTATCCCTTGTGCTACCTATGGTGGTGGGTTTGTGTTTCCAGCCTTACCTATGCAAGGCACAGTGGGGGTGACAACAGCCTTTGCCAGTATCCACACAGCCAGTTGTGCTGGGTGCGTGCCATCCCTAGCAGGTGGGGCATCATGTCTTGCTCGGCATGTCAGCCCAGGCTGTCAGCCATGTGTTCCCCCTTGCTAACAGCAATACTTCAGCCAATTATTGTACTTGATCTTGTTGTCTTCATAGTGTGGCATCATGCTTGGTGAGGGTGAGATGTTAGGCAGGGTCTTCATGTTTGCATATACTAGATGGTGTTACATTGCTTAACACATGGCAATCATGTCTCAGGTGGTGCTGCAGGGCTGCCTCTGTCGGATGCACATACTACACTCCCTGTACATATTTGAGAGCAGGTTGTGTCATGTTAGGCGTCCCTGTTACTATATGAGTGAGTCAGAGAGGGGTATCATTCCCAGGGTTCCTACTGAGCCAGTGTATGTGCTATGCGTTGCCTCTTTGCCAAGGCCAGGGCATACTGGGCACGCCTCCTTCTGCCTACTGGGGCAGGCTCAGGTTGTTCCTCCTCCAAGTCACGCTCTGCCTGTGATGGCCTTGGCAATGGTGGGGGGCTGTTTGTCCCGGCCCTATGCTGGTCCTGCTGCAGCTGTTTTCGCAGAATCATATTATGTAGCATAGCGCATGCCATGACAATTTGGGTACATGTAGTTGGTGAGTACTGCAAGGCTCCATCAGATGTGTCCAGGCACCGGAACCGTGACTTGAGCAGCCCAAACACACGCTCTATTACATTACGTGTTTGTGCGTGTGCCTCATTATGGCGTTCTTGTTCAGGTGTGTGTGCGTTTCTGATGGGTGTCATCAGCCATGGCTCCAGTGCATATCCTGCATCCCCCACTAGGTGACCATGTGGGATGTCCCCATTGGCAAATGCCTGGTACAGCTGCGTCAAATGCCAGATATGGGAATCATGGTAGCTCCCAGGGCAGCCAGCACACACATTCATTATTATGCCCTGGGCATCACACACAACCTGGCAGTTGATGGAGGGGAAGCCCTTGCGGTTAATGTAGGCCCTGCCCCGCTCACCGGCTGGTGCTTTGATGCGTATGTGCGTGCAGCCTATTGCACCCACTACCTCAGGGTATTCCGCTATTTGCTGGAAGAGACGCATATTGCTGGCCAATACCTCACGGGCATTGGGGAAATATACATGCTCACCGACGTGCTGACATGGCATCCAGGAACTGGTGCAGTACCCTGGAGGCTGATGACTGTGATATCCCCATCATATCACCAGTTGGTCTCTGGAAGGTACCTGTTGCTAGTATTCTTAGGCCAACACATACCTTGGTTTCCACTGGGATGGGTTCCCCTCTGTTGGTTCTGTGTGTGAGGCGTGGCCTGCACAGCTCAACAATTTGCTGCAGGAGGTCTCTGTCCACTCTATAGCGCTCCACTATCTCCAGCTCATGTAACCCCTGGTAGGTGACTCTGGGCCTGTACACTCTTCTCCGTCTCCTCACTGTGGGTTGTCTGGCAGCATTTGCATTGTCACCACCCTCAGCAAGTCTCCTATGTCTCCTTATAACAGCTATGGCAGCCCCTAGCATGTTTGGTCTGAGTGCAGCTTTTTCAGTTTTCACTTCTACTAGCTTACTCCTGTCTTGCAGTGTCTCTTGAGAGAAACATACTTCAATGCTGTTTGCAGTGTTTTAAGTGCTGGGCTGGGCTAGTATTCTGCCTGTGTAATTGCCTGCTTCTAATTTATTTCACCTGCTAGCTCTACCAGTATTCCCTGCTAGCTTCCTTTTTCCTCTCTGTTTCCTCAGGGTGGAGCAGTGTGCATACCAATGAAAACACGCTCACAGTGGCTACCACGCACGCACACATGCTTACACGGACTAGAATCTGCTTATTCGAGTTAAAACACGTGCACACCAGCGCAAACAGGTTAATGGATCTTTACACAAGCTCCTACATGCTTACTCTGCCTTACACGTGCACACTCTGTCTTACTCGCGCCTCCCAGCGTGCACACGCGTGCATGCACGCACAGCAAGAAACTTTGGTGTTAGCCACAGTGGACACCTTCCATTTCTTGACTTTCCCATGCTTATCTGTTGACACTCCTCTTTTTATGCTGTGTAATTGACATCTTTCACATACCACTTTGCTCCAATGAGCTTGATTTCTTCCTGACATTCCCCCCTGTGATGTCACCTATCTCCTACTCTGTTACTCCCCCTTATCTAACTCTTACACTACACGGAATGTGCTTATTTGCTATGTGACAGTGTGATTCACTATCCTACCACTCATTTACATAGGATTGCCTGTTAATGCTTAGTTACATGTCTTACACTCAGCTTCCCCCCTTAGCAACCACTAGACGGTGGCCATGTTGTTTTCAGTCTGCTTGTCCCTGCATTGCAAATCCATGCATTACATTAAACCCACATTTGTGAGTTTCAAACCTTTATTTTTAGGTCTTATTTAGCACAGCCCGTTTGCGCGGGGCTGTGCTGCGTTTAAACATCGCCGGAAAAAAAATTATTTTATTTCATGTTTGCATTGCGTTACCGTGCCAATGGCCACATATTTGGCCATTGGCATGCTGCCTGCAACATATGCACACTTTATTTGGAGCCGTCATGGCTCCATTGTGTTATTTGCAGTAACGTACTCAGTTGTCAACTGAGTACATTTCTGCAACTAACACGACTCTTACACGGGCTGGTTTCAGCTTCGTGGATCGCTAATCTACCTCATTTGCATGCCTTTTGGCTGCAAGTGAGGTGATTAGCATATCCACGCCCTGCCCGTGTAAGAGTCGTTTTAGCTGGTCTCTTACATGGGATTTCGGGTTGTTCCTGGATCGCGATGGCTGCATGGAGTCTTACACGACTCTTAGACTCCGCGCAAACCATCGTGAATCCTGCCCCTGTTTTCTTAATTATGCTTTTGTCTAACTTTTCTTCTCTTTTTGTACTGTTATGCCTACATTTTTAATTCCAAAAAAGAAGAAAAAATGGCATCTGCTTCCTTAAATAACTTTATAACATGCACAAACTTATATATTTAATAATTTATAGTGTGAAAAGTTTCTTAGAAATACTGTTATGAATATAAATTGCTCTACTTTAAATTAGATCTTTCCTTCCTCCTTCCCTCCCATCAGAGTCCTTCCAAACATTAATGACATGAAATGAGGCAAATGCCTTTCAGTTCCTCAAAAGTTTAACAAAGTCAACAAAAGTCTACACTTTCCACTTATGCTTATACAGCCGTATTTCTCAAATGTGATTGATGCTTTGCAGTCTCATATTGTATTCATAAATTTCCCTTTTGCTGGTATTCTTCCTGTTTATCTAACTCCCAACTCCAGATTCTGGTTCAATTCTATGGTGCTCCCAAATCTACTGGTCACTCCTGTGCTTTTCTCTCTCTCTCAAGCATTTTCCTTTTAAACAGTGGAAAAGACTACACTGCCAAAGTCTCTCTGTGTGCTTTATTATCAGAAGAAAGAGAAGCAGAGTCCCATTTTGCTTGATGGCTCATTTTTTGTTGGATAACTTTTGTATTTTCTCCTTAGCCTGTTCTGCATCAAAAATGACTTTGATCATTCATGAGAAATTAATCAAAAGACAGCTGGGTACAGCAGCTTGAATTTCATGCCTGCCTCTCAACAATCCCTGTTTACTGGAATACATGTGTTTCTCTTCTGCCTGGTGTACAGTGAATAATCATTTTCCACAAACACTTTACTGTCTCCAACTTCTAATATTTTGCCCTTTTGTCACATTTTTGGCATGATCAACTCTTTCTGTTGATTGGTTTGCATCTTTACTAATTAACCTCTTGGCTGCTTTCTCATGGCCATATTTGGAGCATACACAAGGTGTACCTTGTCAATTAATTCCTGCTGTGAAATACCAGTCCAGCTGCTTTTAGGCAAAGTTCAAAGGACAAAACCAACATCGTAACAGGTACAAGCTTGCAAAATCTGAAGGTAATGCTACTCTGCTAGAAGTCTAAACCTCAAAATGCACTCTCTCGAGGCGCTTATAAAAATGGAGAACATTGATATCTGTGCAATAATTGAGACCTGGTTCAAGGTTCCAGAGAGCACCCCTGCAATACCAGGCTACAACTCTTACCACACTGTTTGACCACCAAACCAGGACCAAAACACTAAAGGTGGAGGAGTGTCCATATTAACACCAGGCTAGTTGCCCAACACAATGCATCTAAAATTCTCCAGGTGCAACTAACTCTAGGTAAGACTGCAATCCAAATTGTAGCTTGCTACAGATCCCCCAACATACCCCGAGATTCTCACTACACCTTTCTAAACATACTGGAAAATATTAAGATACAACCAAACACCCTAATACTGGGCGATTTCAACTACCCAGCCATTAACTGGGAAAACTACTCATGTACCAACACCTTTACCCAACGGTTCTTGGAATTCATAAATTTCAACGAACTGGATCAACTAATCCTTAGTCCCATCAGGGGCTCCAATATCCTAGACCTGGTCATTACCAACATGGGAAATCAATGCTCCACACCTATGGTCACTCCCTTGTTGGTCAGGTCTGACCATAAGCTAATCACCCTTGACATCCACATTCCACTCCCACTCCCCAGTAAGGAAATTTCCATAAAAAACTTCTCCAAAGCCAACTTCATGCTACTCAAGTCAGAAGTGACAAACTTCATGACACCCATGCAGACGGGAACTGAAAGTTTGACTGTTGAATCCTAGACAAAGGCACTGTACAAGCACATCCACTCATGCATGAATCGTGCCATCCCCAACAGAACCAAGATGCTTTCTAACAAAAAAGGAAGCCAATCTGGTGGCCCCCTGCCATAAACAAACTTTACAACAAAAGGAAGAAACTGTTGCAGAAAAAGCGAAAATCCCAGGATGCAAAAAACTCCCTTACCAGCCTCAGTAAGAAGCTGAGATCCCTCATAAAATCCTCCAAAGCTAGTTAAGAAAATAAAATTTCCAAAGACAACCACAAGGCATTCTATAGCTATGTCAAGAATCTAAATTTCAATGCTCAGATCTGCTCTGAGCTACAACAGAATGGCATTAAATATACTGATCCCAAGGATATTGCCAATATCCTGGCAGATCGATTCAGTGCAAACTTCACCCCTCCTCACCCCCTAAAGGGCCCATCTAAATAATGAAAGATTGCCAAATTCTGGTAATAATGGCCACACAGGCAAAAAATGCACTCTCCAAAGCTAAGAATACAGCATCCATGGGACCAGATGACATCCCAGGCTGTGTACTACATGAACTACAAAATGAACTGGCACCTCACCTAAGTGTCATGTTTAATCATAGCCTCATCTCAGGCTTCATGCCCACTGAGTGGTGCACAGCTACAGTTATTCCACTCCACAAGGGGGGAATCCACCTTGAATCCATGGAACTACTGCCCCATCAGTCTGACAAACCTGATCTGCAAGGCCATGGAACGTATTATCATGGAACTAATAAACAAATACATTGGCAACCTTCAAACACTGGACCCCACACAGTTTAGGTTCATGAAGGGCCGATTTTGTCTCCTGAACCTGGTTGATAGCTTCGAATCAGGATCCAGAGCTGTGGACAAGGGTAAGGTGGTCCACACAGCCTATCTGGACCTCACCAAGGCCTTCGACACAATCCCCCACTCTGGAATCATAGATAAACTTACTAAACTGGGCATTAATTCCTACATCACTCGATGGGTTGCCAACTGGCTTACTGACAGAACCCACACTGTAAAAGTAGCCAACTCCAAATCCAGCTCCAGATAAGTGACAAGTGGAGTACCTCAGGGTTCAGTCCTGGGACCGCTCTTGTTTGGCATCTACTTCTCTGAAGCACAGGCCAACACTAAGGGACTCTGGCTAACAAAGTTTGCAGATAACTGCAAACTGGGAGCCATTATTGAATCCCCAAATGATGTGGAGCCAGAGCCATGGGCTCAAGCTCAATGCCAAGAAATGTATAATTATCCCCTTTGGGAAAAAACATGTACCTGTGAATTACCACATAGGTGACAGTACACTAAACACCGAAAGTGTGATAAGAGACTTAGGGACACAGGTGGAGAGTGGTCTCACCTTCGATAACCACATTGCCACAACAGTCAGGAAATCCTTCTATGTAGCACACCTCATCACTAAGGGCTTTTCATCAAGAAAAAAGGAGGTCATTGCCCCACTGTACTCATCCCTCATTAGACCCATTATAGAACACAATGCCCCATTTGGTATGTACTCCACTTGCAACAACTGGAAAGGCCACAGAAATACCTCACTAAAAGAATCATAGGCCTAAAGCAGATGTCCTATGCTGACCATCTAAAAAAAAACACCTATACTCTGTTGCATATCGTCTACTCAGAGGCGATATCTGCTTAACAAACAAGGCCATGTCAAACCCAGAGCTGTTGGACATGCTACACTTAAAGAAATTCCAATCCCTGAGAGACACACGCTCCGGGGATATAAACCTTGTCATCACAATGAACAAAACATGCTGGAGGCATAGATTCCTGACCCAGAGACTCCCCATACTCTGGAATAGACTTCCCATACATGTCAAGCAGAGCATCTCTTTGGCCCTCTTCAAAAGGAACCTTGATGATTGGATGGGAGATAGGAAATTCATCCTGGGGATCACGTCAGTTTTCTTGCTAGACAGGGGTCCAAGGAAGTAAATACTGTGGGAAGAAATAGCCAGGGAATTATTATGGCTTGGCTTGTATAGGTCCTAGGGCTGATAGCCTAGTACCAGCCTATGAACCTATTAGTGCCTTCATAAAATTAATACAGTCTGTTCCTATTAGTTCTTCTAGTACAGCTGAACATTTCAGATTTCCCAATGTACTCTGTCTTCTAATTCTACCATTTTTGAAAGATCTCTTCTTCAGCAGTCTCATATTCAGCCAGCCTTTTCTTCATTTCAACCTCTGACTTTGATTTTTGCAGTTTTATCAGCTCATCTGAATCTGTTTAAAGCTTCTTCCAGTTTTTCCAGTCTTTTGTTATTTGAGCTGATATACTCTTTCTGTATTTTGTTTATTTTAATCAGCTCTGAGCACATTTGACTTACTTTTTTTCCAGTTGATTACTGGACGCCATGTCTTGCACCAAAGCTAGAACTTGAACTGCTTTTTGCTGAACAGCTGCAAGATTCTTCCCAGTCAGTGTTATGTCTTCAATTTTTCTAGTTGATATCTTTGAGTCTATATAATTTTTCTTTGCAGGCATCTAGGCAGTGTACTTACTAGCTATTAACTGCATTTTACTCAAGATGGCAATATCTCTGGCTGCAGTTTTTTAGTTTCTATTTTCACACTGGGAGAGCTGAAGTTAAGCTGTTGATCAGTTTGCAGCTATCTTGGAAGTCTTGATTGCCTATGTCTTAAGTGATAATTCAATAAAAGTGTTAAATGAGAATTGCTGACAGAGTGACAACACAATCTATGACCCAAAAACAGAACATTGTGTCTTATTATTTGTTTAGGTATAGCACAATCAATTGCATGTCTGACTACAGGAGGAGAAGCTATGGAACTCCAAGGCCTTAATGGGCCAGACAATGGCTCCTACTTGCAAATATTGACAGGAACCTCTCTTCGACAAGGATCCACACTCCTTTCACTAGCTTAAGTGGGAACCCCATACCACTAGTGAAGCACCTGTTATCAAAATTTGTGACATGTTAAGCCACAGAAGGGTAAGGCTCATCATAAGATGGTGGAGACTGTCCAGAGGTACTTGACATGACAGGAGGTGTCTGTCACTAGAAGATCTAAGACCATATTTTGACTATGCAGCCAATGATTTCACATAGACCACTCAACACCTACATTCTTGGTAGAGGAAATGGTGCCATGACAACAATGGTAGTTCACGCCTGGCCCTTACAATACCTCCTTGCCCCATCAGCCATAGCCATGGTCTCATCAGTCATTTTGAAATGCAGTAACAAAAGGCATTGTAGAATATTCAGCTACATACTGTATCTATAAAATCTATTCTTTTGCATGAGTCAGAACGTCCCATAACCATTTTATGGTAATCTCCAGGAACTGCAGCCAAAGAAAATCACATTGTAGGAACATTTTCATGCAGCCCCTCTTTAAGGCCAACACTATGAAGAAAAATATATACCGGTCCTTAAGTCTTTGGCCAAACAGCCACCACCGTCATGAAGATAATGGGCTCTGTCAAAGCCCAAATGGTAACACTTTTCCTAAAAGTAATGCCCACCAAAAGCGACCTGAAAGAGTTTCTTGTGTGGACCCCACTCACACTTAAATACCAATGAGCCACCATGTCCAGTGGCGCCATGCAGATATCCTGCAGGAACAATGGCATGTGTCCTTGCAGGATAGTCTTCCATAAAAAAGACAAACTGGCTTAAGTTTTTTTTTATACCCTTTGTTGATCAGATTAGTCTCACTAGGATACGGTCCTCGTTTCAGAGGAGAGCAGAGGTGGTATTTCTACTACTAGGGGAACTTTGGCCAGGGCAATAGGGAACTTCCCTATTCTTTTTGACAGGTGCTGTAGGATCTTTTATATCCACCTGACTTACCACCAACTCAAGAAGATGGGACTTTAGTTTAATGTCTCATTCTAAAGAGGAAAAACTCAGGAGGGCAACAACTCCCTAATACTGCAATGTATTGTTTGCCTTTCCAGTAACTTGACGTGGGAAGGGAACCCATAGACTTCTGGTTTTACAGCGATAAAGGTGAGTGTACTACCTGTTGTGCCACTGACACTGTTGCTTAAGTTGCTGAAGTCTAGGAATGGATGAATATCATGTATCCTCTTCAGAACCACAAATTATATTAATAAATCTCACAGTTCCAGCTCTGAAACCAGTTCGGCCTTCATGGATCTTTTAGCTTAAGAGTCTTCTTCCTTCCTGAGACCTCCAATTAGATGTGCTGGTGCATCAGTAGAGCTATTTATGTGGTGTGGGAGTTGGACTGGTAAGTTCCAGATTGCAAACAATAGTGGGCATATCTATAATACACAGTCATTATAAGATGGATTTCAGAAGTGTGGAAAAGTCAGAGATCTCCCACTCCCACCATTGGCAGTCACAGTCCAGACTCATGATTTCTTCTATTATCCTGGTGGAATCATCTCCTTGTTGAACTGGATTGTCATAGATGTGGTAAAAGTATGCGACTCTGATGCACCTTTCCTGGATAGCAAGGAGCCTTCTGCTTCTTCTTTTCTGACTGGTGTTGTTGGACATGGAAAAGAAGGCAGAGTTAGGAAATTCACATATATCTTCCTCTGTGGTAAGGATCACCCTCCTCTTCCTCCTAAGGTGGATGATAACTAGGTATTGTGTGGTCTGCAGAATGGCTCTATTTCTTAAAATAAGCATCCAGGATATTGTTCTTGAGTGAAGACAGTCTCATCTGCTAATTTCTCTGGAACCAAATCCTTGAGCTGTTGCCACAACCAGAGTGTTCGCACAACTGTATTTCCAGTGGATACAGGGAAGCTCACCTTGTAAGCCTTTTGTAGGGTCAGGATAAGAGCCTCTTTATGCCCAAACATAAGAAGATTGAAAAAAAGCCTTGCCAGCACCTGATCTATCAGATGGAATTGGAAATTAGACAGGTGAGATGAATCAGTGCACTAAGCCCCACAGTGGACTATACTCTCCTGCCATACCTGTATAAAACTGTTGGACCCGACAGGATGTCAATGTTCTGTGGTCTTTATGACCTATGATGGACTATGGACTGAAGAGATCACATAAGACTCAGTCCAAGGATGTTGACTAATGGGCTCCACCCACTCAGGCTGTGACTTGGAAAACAACTCCACCTTCTTGGAGTCACAAGGGACAGAGACATGGTGAACCTAGGCTACCTGTAAGGCATTCTTAATGACTTGCATAATCTGGAAAATGACACAGGGCTCCTCAACCATGTTTTTCCAGTACTCTGCTGTGCAGATATGACAGGATGGAATGAAGTTTTGAGGACAATTCAAACTGCTCTTCATAAGTCACAATAATGGACATCTGGGTGAAGATGTCAACAAGGGTAAGAAAATAGTAGACTGAGCTCATTATTATTGCTCAAAGTGCGTGGTGTCATAATCCTGTCCACTTATATATGCAGTGTCATGCTTTGGAAACTTAATATATCATTCATATATAT
Source organism: Protopterus annectens (assembly GCF_019279795.1). Taxonomy (NCBI): domain Eukaryota; kingdom Metazoa; phylum Chordata; order Ceratodontiformes; family Protopteridae; genus Protopterus; species Protopterus annectens. The sequence continues at coordinate 585,803,792 of NC_056734.1, forward strand.
TTGCTTTTTTTTTTTAAAAATGTGGTTCTTTGAAACATTTCCCCATCTTCACTTATATTTACTTTGTGGCATTTTTTCACTTTTCATTTACCTGTGATTTAACATTTTCCTATACATTGAGTTAAAGTCATGAATCAAAACAGTGTTATGAAGTTCTTGGATTAGGAACAAAAGTGCTTAATTTATTGTTTTATTGTAGCAAAGTTAGTTATCCCGTCTAGGTAGTAACATCATTTGTTTTCTTATTTATTTAGTCAGAATGCTGTAAGTGTAAATATTTAATAAGGAGAAAGACAATCTTCCCTTTATGTTTGCAAAAGTGCTGACAGCATAGAATGTACACGTGTGATTATTATTTCCACACAATATACTAAGTACATAAGCATACAGATAGATATCGAGTGACCTTCATGACACACACTGCATAGATTATTAGTGCAGAAAATAAATCATATAAATGAATTTATCACTAATTACTGATGGGTCAAAATGCATAAAGAGCAGTATATAGTCATCTCAATCTACAGTCAACTGTCATTTTCATCTGGAGAACACACATGACTAAAGACATGGTCTCTTGTTTCTTGGGATATGGAAGGAAGCCTGACTACCCACAGGAAATCCACACCAAGAGGAGGAGGACATACAGAGTCATCACAGAAAGCACTCCAATCAAGAATGGAACCAGAGAGCCCCTTGGTGTGAGGCAATACTGCTACTTTCTGCACTTTGCTGCTGCTCAGCAGATGGATTACAATCCGCAACGTTTATATTTTAAATCCCACAGTAACTTCTCTGACCTCACCTAAGCATGACACTCAAAGATTAGTTCAGCTACTGCAGCACTAGAAATTGCATTAGCAAGAAAGAAAAATAAAAATAAAATCATACTGTTCTGTTAACTGTGCAGCTAAAAAAAAATTTCAGCTGATTGAATCACAAAAGATACTCGGATGTGATGAGAAAGCAGGAACTGTGGTCAGAATACCAGACAAGGAAGGTATGGAAAATGTGACTAGGGTTCCCTACCCACAGATGCTCCCATGAAATAGAGTGAAGATGGGAAGAAAATAGTACTGCTTCAAAACATACTCAGACATCTACAATTATGTTCAGTTCCTACACAACTATACTATGACCATTGTTTGATTCACTGTTGCGGTATCAGGCTTGAGAAGATTCCTATTGCTTGTGAACCACTGGGTATATGGGAATGAGCAGTTGTGGTGTGCAGTAGGTCATTCAGGATGGCTGTGAAAATCCCTGCCCTTGATCTAGAAAAGCTATGGCCAAATGACCACATAGCTGCTTCTAGGATAGCTTGAATGTTTGCCCCTCTCAGAAATGTAATGGTGATAGCTATTTGCCCTTTTGTATTGGGTTCTAATGTGCCCTTGTACAATCCTGCCATGAAAGGGATAACAGAGACAAACGTGGTGTGCTAGCCATGTTTGCATATATTTAGAAAGAAGCTCTCTCCTACCCCTTTGCAAAGAAAATAAACAGTTGTACAGATTGCTTTTTTTTGGTTCTGCCCAAGTAATATCTCAATTGCCTATATATGTAAATGTATTGTAAAATCCTATACCCCTTGTTTTGGGGAGCTGGAAAAATGGTAAGCGGATAGACCAATTTTAAGATGAAGACAGTGTTTACACATGATGACCTGTCTGTATGGAAGATGAGAAAGTGCCTACTACACATTAAGGCTAGAATGCTAAGTAAAGCCAGTCTGTTTTTTCAACAAATTTTCCCCAACCTGGACACCCCATTAGCATGTCCACTTCAGTGTCTTACCATTATCACCATTAAAAGCACAGTCTATGTTTTAGCCACAGTCCCATGCCGCTGCCATCGCCACCACCACTTCAGTTATGGATGTCAGATATGACCCATTTGGAGTCTACATTGTGTACCTCTCCAGTACATCAGAAGTTCTTTTTGAGGAGGAAACTGAACTTATGCCTCAGAGAGTCGCATGCTAGGCAAAACACCACACCTTCACAATACATTTGGTGTTCCTAGGACTATCTGTCACTTTTGCTTTAGGACTAAAATCATCAGAACATTTTGATTTGATGGCAGACCAGCATCTCTCTTAATCTTAGAACACACAGTTTTATATCTGATGAAATGTCAACAAAGTTGATCAGTGACCCGCTAGCCCAATGTGCTCTGCTACAGTATGTTTATAATTTGCCTTGCATTCAAAGATGGTATTAATTGTGCATAATCCATGGTTTGCAGAAAATAGCCATTTTGCCCAAATATGTTACTCCAGACATTCCATTCATTCCCCATATAAAGCTTTGAATGTTCCACCTTAGAATTACAGAATTAGTAAATTGTATCTATGTATCACCACTCCAGTGGTCTCCAAGAAGTTTGAATTCTTCAAATTTCTCTTTAAGTGCATATACACAGAGCCAGATTCAATAAAGCCTAAGCTAAGTGTACACTATATGTATTCAATAAAACTGTAAACTGTTATCACAATTTTTGTGCTTTCTAGTCACTCAGAAAGATTACACTAAGGATACATATAGTCTACACTTTTCGGTAAGCTTTATAAATCCCTGTCAACATTTAAAGCTCAAGAATATCAGTAGGAAAACTAAAATTAGGAGGAAGAAGGTGTGAGTTCTGTCTGTGTTGTCTGTTCATTCAGAACAGTGTAGGCTTTATTTAATCTGGCGCAAAATTATTCACCCTTTGAAAATTGCAGTCATATCGTTGAGATCCTCTTATCTACTGATACAGACTTCAGTGGTAAATCATTCAGTAAGGGCTTGGTGTGCATTTCTAAACCAACATGGGACACCTGGCAAGAGGCATTCCCTGAGTACAAGTTCACCTCCACTCAAGAAGTCTTGTATCAAAGCGTAAACAAATATTTACAAATGAACTCTGGTTACCTACTTTGCAATTATGCACCCAACATTTTCTGTCATTACCATTATGATTTAAACTATATATTAAGAATATTTTTGTCAAAGTTATTCCAGTTTAATGTAAGCATTATTTTCATATTACGTTGCTCTTCTAGTTTAACATATGCATTATTTTAGCATTACTTATCAAATATTCCACCTCCTTTTTCTGTATATAGTATAGTTCTTACAATAAAAAAATCTGATAACTACTAAAAGCATTATTGTTTCTTCTTATAGTCTATATATAATAGTCATCAGGTGCAAAAGTATATATTTGCTGCCCATACAGTGACACAGCGGATAGTGTTTTTGCCTCACCGCAAGAGGTTGCCTGGTTCAATTCTCAGCTGTGGTACCTTCTATGTGGAGTCTGCATGTCCTCCCTGTGATTATGTGGGTTTCCTCAGGGTGCTATGGTTTCCTCCCACATTCCAAAGACATGCAGCAAGTTGATTGAAGACTCTAAATTGGCTATAGATGTGCCTGTGCATGCAAGTGCGTAGTGTAGAATAAGTACCCCAAGCATGGCTAGTCACCTAGCAGTGTAAACCTTGGCTCTAGATGATTGTCACTGGTGAAGTGACACCCCATTCCCATGTGTGAAAATGGGAAAAAAGGCTTCTGGATGGATTTGCTGCCCATAGCCCTAGAAAAGTTGCTCTTCAAACAAGTTCATAGCTTCACTTGTCATTTACACCTAACTTTCATGAATGTTGACTGTGTTAAACCAATCCCTGCATTTTCTGCTTCCCATATAAATACATAAAGATTATTTTGGAGGCATTTGATGACAGGCTTTCTATCATACAGGAAGCTTATTCCATAATCCTGGTAAATGTGCATTTTATTTGTCTTTTTTTCCTTTTTCTTTCTCTTCTATTACTGATATTTACTTAACTTTTGATTTATGTGCCCTGATATGGTCCTAGTTTCTTTAGCATTGTGTTCAAGCCTTTTCATAAAGAACTGCATCAGACATTGTCTTATAGACCAAAGGTCACCTCCTAGTACACAATAAGAAACAGACAGTAATTACAATTTTTGAAGTTTTTCTGAATAGTTTAAGTTTTCCAGCACTGTCATTTTTCTGGTAAAGAATTGTATCTTTTCAAGTTATTAGAACTGGCTTGCTCAAATAATACAAAATATCATGCTGTGCTTAGTAATGGGTTAGATCAGTGCAGTATCAAGAGGTACAATGATTTTCTTGGGGTAACTAGATACATCCTTTAGTATTAGACGGGATATCAAATGTGTGTTTCTGCCTTTCACAGAAATATACTGGACAGAGTTTAATTTAGTGTCTGACATAGTCCCTAGATCTTCATATGGTATTTTGTAAGATCTGATCACTTAGTCAGTAACAACAACTTGTGCCCATTTGACCTGGTCTCATAACGCCACATGTACAACCATTAAAGGGTAAGCCATTCCTTCTGTATTGTGTGTATTTTTTGTAGAACATCTGGAAAAAAATTACATTTTTTATTCTTCTCAATTTGCAATGAAAAGAACATTTAGTTATCCGTGCAAACAGACACAATTGTTTCTTCAAAAAATGGTTCCAGTTGGAGAATCCAGTCGATACTACTTGTAACTCTGTTTGCTTAAAAATTCTTTCACTGTAGCAGAAAAATATATTAAAAGTATCTGAAAGATATGGTTTTCTATTGTCCTGTTTAACAAATGTTAGAAGGTGAGTTGTGTATTTCTTGTACAAGAAAAAGGCTGTATTTTGTCTATTTTGCTGTAAGCTCTATGTGACTATGCTAAAAAAACACTTCAGAATGAATATTCTTGTCATAACTTCAAATAAAAGCAGAGCAATAAGATGATCTAAAATATCTGTAATGGACAACTGAGTCAGACTCCTTAATAGCTTTTCAAAATGTAGGCTAGTTATCTTTCTCTGAAAAAGATAAGCAAAGTAAACATACTCAGACGGCTATGCTTTGTAGGCAGAATGCTCCAGTATTATCATCAGTGGTTCCTTTTCTCGGCTTTATTTATTTTTGTTTACTTATTCATATTTTATTTCCTTTTGTTAATTTTTAGAAGAGTTCCACATGACTTAAGATAATGAGCAACAAGAAAACAAATGACAGTACATAATACATAGTTAATACAGAAAAAAGAATTCAAATGTACATATAGTAGCATGACAAATTAAAGCATACATGTATGACATGAAGTACAGTTTCTAAAACAAATGCTGATAAAATGCAAGTGAAAAAAAGATTGCAGGTGTATCTCTCAGTGTCGTTGCTAAAGAATCAGGGACATAGCCAAAAGTAAAGGAAGGTAGACATGCAGTATGTCACATTTACTGATGAACCTAGAAGTATATTTTATTATTCCCTTTTCTCTTGCCGGCGACAGTAACTAAATTCAGGAGCCAAATACTATTATGTCTGTACACCGCCACAGAAGTCGCACCTATATTATTATACTTACACAGTTTCTTTCTATAATGCTTTGCACTGCATCTGAAATTAAGTCTTTATAGTATGATTCTCACTTTCTCACATTAAAAATGTGTTAAAATACCAGGCATTCTTGTGGTATTATGCATAATACACACAAGAGCCTTATGCATGTGTGTGCAAGCTAGCAATGCTTATTCAGACATGCTCTCAAGCAAACACACATTTGACACCTACAGCTTAGTCAACAATTTAAATCTGCACACAGTGAAGTCAAACTGCATAGCTCATCCATACCGCATAACTACTCAAAGCAGAAAAAAACCTGTAACAATAACAGCTGATACTGCCCTTTGCTTGCATTTATTAAAACTAGTACTCCCCCTTCAAAATAAATAGAATACGACACTCTACTTGGCCTGTCTTGTACCTATAGACTGCTCTCCTGCCTTGGATAGGGGCAACATAGCAATTTTCTCTACATAACATCTGTTTGGAAAAGTATTCGGTATAAAAAGATATAGAAAGGCTGTTGCAGAAAAAAATTAGTTTGCCACTTTTAGGATATATAGTCTCTTAAGTGTATATCAGGACTCTATGGGAGAATATGCTAGTCCTGTAAATTCCACCAGAGTTTCTTCTGTGTTGTCTGTCAAGCATTGACACTATGACTAAATGAAGAGTAGAGATTTCTCAAAGATGTACATATACAAACATCATAGGAGAGTTAAAGTACTGGAAAGCAAGTCATTTGAGTGGAAGGAAACAAGAAAGCCAAGAGCAATGCCCCTTGCATCACTTGCATAATAAATACTGAAAATGAGCAACCTTGAAAACTATCTGATGAACTACTAAATAATGGCATTCAGATGTCTTGATCAATTCTAAATAATCAGCTTCAAAAATAACAACAGTGCAAGTCTGGTGTTCTGACCCAGAAAAGCATGCACTCAGTACAAACAATGTAAATATACTAGTGAATGGAATCTGTACAAAAAAAGTCTATACATGGAGAAAACTCAAACAGCACAGCCAAATAAATATATTTGCAATGAAAAGAAAAATTCACAGCTGAATACAAAAATAACACATAGGTGTTCATCACATTGGATGATCTTTGATGGAGACCTCTCGGATAGGTTTAATTGTTGGAATTTTTTCTTCTTCAGTTCTGAGAGCTTGGCTATTTATTTTTCCTTTTTTTTAATTCTGCACTTAAGGGTGCCTCTGTCTTCTGCTAGCCCTTGCTATAGCATCGTCATCAGGATAGAAAATTGTGCCAAATCCTTGCACCCCTTCAATTTTACCCTCATTCTCTGTGTTATCACAGACTTTAAAACAAAAAAGCAAAATACACACACATACAAATGTGTGTGTGTGTCTGCCTTACACTAAAACTAAACAGCCACTGCATGAAGGAGCTGGACAGGCAGTGCATGATGGCAAAACGCTAGTAAGTACCTACTGCAGAAGGTTCCCAAGCACATTACCCTATGTGTTGACTGAATGTCAGATAGTGGAAAACGTCTGCAGTAGGTAAGAATCTAAAGCAGTATAACTAAACATGCAGGGATGGAAGTGGTAGAGAAAGGCCAGAAGGCCAATGTTTGGACCCTACAGCACCAAGATGCTAAAGGAAATTCAAAGAAAACATTGGCTGAGTGGCGTGAAAAAAAAATCCAGACAGCTGAAACATAAATGTTATTTGATGGACAAAGTATGGATTCTTGAAAACGTTAGCAAGTTCAATATAGTATATGGCGATAAAGCTTAAAAAGGACCATGTTCTGCAAGTGTGTAGGAAATGGAGAGTTATGGAAAAAGAGGTCTTAGAAGACAGCGGCAGAAGACCTACTCAGGTGCCAAAGTATGCTACTAGATCCAATAGCTTCCAGGTCTTCAAAAACTGCCTTCACAAATATGTCTATGAATCTAAGTTTTTAACCCTTTCTTTTCAGAGGTGCAGGGGTCTTTGTAGCACTGTCAAAGAAGAGAATTTTGTACCTGGCTCCAAATCTTTTAAGAATGCCAAATGTTAAACAAGTTTATAAAGGATTTGCAGGTCCATTTGCTTATCAACTTTTTTGTCAGTCCAAGACTGACAAAAGTTTTTTTTTTTTCTTTAGATTCTCTGTGTCTGCAACTCAGTCTTTGACCAAGCAAGAGCTTATAGATTCACTGATCATAGCAGTCAAGAAGTCAGTAATGAAAGTGTATAGCAAGAAAATGCCCCAAGAATAGAAACATTTTTTTTCAAATATATTAAAAAGCATTTTGAATTTCAGGATAACGCACTAAAATAAAAAATGCACAGAACAGCAAAATAGAGAAATAAAGAAACTATGTACATTATTTCAGAACTTGAAAGAAGGAACCTTTATCACGTAAGAATTTAGTGTTCTCACAAAACTTCATCAACAGGATTTTTAAGATGTTAAATATTTATATTTATATTCCTTGGCAAAAAGCATTTTACTAGTTCTATATTTCTACATTTTGTAAACAGGCAGAAACAATTTGAAACAACATTTTTATAAACAATTAGTAATTTTTAAAATGCTTACGGAATCTGAACTGATTTCCCCACAGAACACTAAAGCATAGTGTAAATGTTCATAATCTCCATACTTATGAAGTTATGCATCACATATAACTGGTTAATTTTGAAAGAGATGACTTGTAAAGATTTTAAAAACTTGGTAAAAAATATACAAAACTCTATAAATTGATACTGAAATGTAAATATATGTCCAATCTAAAAGAATGCTGAGAAACATTTTTTTTATATTATTTTGTAAATGTATGGGGTTTGGAAAATTGTGAAACAAGAAGGTCTTAACATGCTATCCATGGTGTATGAAATGGAGTTTATGGGGCTTACAGGAGTAGATCCAAACAGTAGCACGTCGTCGTGAAAGTAGTGTCGATCCATATCCAACCAAATGTTATCTCCTATGTAGGTCTGACAGAGTGATGCACAAAAAAGTGCAGATAATTTTGAGGCACTATCAAATTATTCTGTAGCAGCAGCATAGGCAAATCCTCTAAAAAACGAAGATCCCAGGCAAAGAAAAAACAGCAAACAAATTTATTCTGTTAAGCGCTTTTCGTCATCACTCATAGGATGACTTCTTCAGACAAGTAATTAAAACGAAAACCTCAGCTTTTATACCATCCTTTTGTTAATCAATTAAACAATTATCTAATTACACTAGCAATTAGCGTTAAAATACAACTGTAAGTATAAATATATAAATATACAAATACAGAATCAAGAAACATTTTTAAAAGATAAAATAATCTTTGTGCAGTCAGAAATAAGTGTAAATAACACATCAGTATAATAATCGCTTCACTTAAAAAAGCATTACTATCAAAAAATCAAAATATAATTCTAAGAATAAAGACAAGAGTATGAAAAATGTGCATAAACAAAGTATGTGTAAAAAATAAATATATGTGTAATAAAGCAAAAAAGTGCAGATAATTTTGAGGCACTATCAAATTATTCTGTAGCAGCAGCATAGGCAAATCCACCTGAAGAGTCAACATCCAGAATTTGACATACTGGATATATTTATTGAAGTAAGCCATTGGATTTAAGTCTCATATCCCTCATAATTTAAAAGCAAGTGTAAACTCTTGTCTTGGCCTTATTCCAGGAAAGAGACAGCCTCTATGGCACTTTTCTGAAGTAGATTCTTGGGCAGACCCAAGAGAGTGAAGGGGGCAGCTTTATAATTGGAGAAAGCCCTTCCTGCTGAGAACCTAAGAGCTCTAACAAGTGTTTGTCTATACCCAAAAAGCACCCAATGATCCACTGTGATGGCTTTTCAGTTTGGGGAGGTGGGCAGAAGTATCCATAAACGAACAGTGGAGATGCCCCTATATAGTGACCCCCCCAAAAAAAAAAATCATGCTTGTATGATGATTGAAGTCCATCCTTATTCTGTGAGAGAATTAATTGTTCCACTTATAAAGGTGAATAGATGTGCAAACAGCAGAAATAGCCAGGGGATCATAAAAAGATTTAGAAGTGTTCAAAGTCTGTTCCTTTTTACTTCTGAAGATTCTCCTCTCAGTCCTATCAAGCCTAACCAGAAAGGTCCTTGTCACCCCCCATGAGGGCATCTAGAATGGTTTGCTCAAGTCCATCCTTAACAAACGCATCACACATGCCATCTTTAACATGAACATACTACACTTTGTTGCCAAGCCCTCCCCCATGCAAAATAGCAAAGTTGAAATGAAAATGGACCACAAAGAAGCCCGCTGTCTGACCCACTGCAGAAGAATGAAATCTAATAAAGAAAGACAAGCAGTTGGACAATTCATGTTCTTAGAAGGCAGATGCAAATTTCCCCACCCAAAGCAATTTGACTTTTTACTAGATATTAAAGAGTAAAAATGCTATAATCTCTGGAACTTGTGCTGCATTGCAGAGTTCATGCAGGAGCCAGAACTTGAATGCTGAAAGAAAAAAACCTCATTCCACTCTTTCTGGGGGCTTGTAAAGGCCATCTGCCAGCGTGTTAGTAGTTTTTATGTTCTTCCAGGCTATAAAGACAGCATCCTTGAGCATAGTTTCCACGGTGAGATAATGTGGGTGTCTTTCTCTTCAGCTACTCATTGACATAAAACTAAGGGAGGACAGAGGAACAGCATGTCTGTCCATAGTGGATATCAGTAGACATCATTACCTTTGTTCACCCCAAAAGTTATCTTGGGGTGGACTACAGCCAGGGGAGACTATACTACCCTCATCAATTTGAGAAATACGTGGCATCTTAGGCCCTTTAACAGGACACAAAGGTGAGACAGGACACCCCAACCTTTTCAGCTAAACTTTCTGGGTGAGAATGGATTTCAGTAATCTAAAGTAAACTATAGATGGTGGAAACAACCCACAGTCCCTGAGGGTAGTCCCACACCTGTGAGGACAAATCTAGTAGACACCAAACGTTTTCAACACCCCCTGCCTGTACTAAATGGAACTTTCCTCTCTCCATGCTTGTGTGCTGGGAAAGGAGAAGAGCACTGCTTAGAAACGTCCCTTGAATGCAATTACTAATTATGTGCTGCATGACTCAGCAGCCATTTCATGGCTGCAGGCTATACACAGGCAGTCTCTGGGACTCTGGGAACTCCAGAGATGAGGACCCCCCAAAGATGCATACCACCAAACTAAATGTTGCTGGATCACCTCTCACAGGTCTCTTACTTTCTACTGAAGTGGTACAGAAACATAAGCTCAACCTCTCACTAGTCAAGGTGGTGCTAGTGACATATGTCTATAGAGTTTTCTTCAAACTACACTGGATAAAAGGGAGTGCTTTCTGTAACTTGGATAGATAAAATGATAACTGACTTCAATATAATTGGCTTAGTTTTGGTGTCATTTGAAAGTGATTCAAAATTTGTCAGCATGGCAGGATAAGATTGACAGACCACGCTGCTTTGCAGATGATGACCTGCATCTGTCCCCTCTTGGGTTTGTATTACTGGCAAAGATGTTGCCCATCCCCAAAGTGCCTTTTGAAGGCAATGTCAACCTGATAAACCTACCAATATAATGAAACAATTAAAGGAAAATATGAAGGTATTACTGATCAATGCTAGGAACCTAAACAAGTAATTCTACTCCACTATCTACAAAGACCTTCTCACCATGGAGGATACTGACATCTGTGTAATGACTGTGATATGGTTTAAAATAACAGAGAGCACTCCAACTGTGCAGGGCTATAATGTCTTCTATACATTTAGTCTAGTTACTGCACAGGAGGGGAAAAAAGGTGGAGGTGTCTCAATCTAAATTGGGAAGAGACTCGCATCAAGGCTGGTAAAGCACCATGATCCTTTAGACGTTCTTCATGTCAAAATAACCATCAGAAAGGTCCCATTAAAATATTAGCTAACTACTGAACTCCCTTTATGACACAAGGCAGCCGCAACCCCTATCTACAAGAATGAGAATCACTTAGTATTAAACCTAATACCATTTTCCTATGTGATCTACACTATCCAACTTTAAACTGGGACACTTACACCACCACTAGTGCATAAGTACAGAGATTCCTCGACTTTGCCAGTACAAAGACCCTGTAATAATGAGAGTGCCCACTAGGAGGAATAACATCTTGGATTATGTCCTTACTTTATGGGAGAACCTTGCACTGTCCCTAGCGTATCTTCATCACTTATGTCTGACCATAAAGCAGTCTCCTTTGAAATAAAACTGAGACCAGAGATCCCTTCCACCAAGGCACCCTTAGACATTTTTTTTAAGGCAGACTACCTATTCTTAAGTGATACACTGTCAAGCTTTAAATCCCCAACAAGCCCAGTTAACTCCACAGAATATACATGTAAACCATTATACAATACCAGCATGTATGCAGCTGTCCTATATAAACAAGTGCATGTCAGACTCCAGAAACAAGCCCATATGGTGGAACCATAATATCAATAAGCTTTATAATAAAAGGAACACAATTTGGACCAAAAGTAAGAGCAATTCCGAGAACATTATACTCTCTGTCACTAAAATAAACAAGCAACTCAGGAGCTTAATAAAATCCAGCAAAGCCAAACTTGAGGCTAAAATAGCTACCCAAACCAAAGATGATCACAAGGCATTTTTTAGTTATGTTCATTATCTCAAAAGTACAGTGTTGCAGTGTACTGACCTGATTGTGAATGATGCTACATACACTGTGGCTGAAGATGTAGTGAATCTACTTGTTGTGTCTTTCGGCTTTTCCTGGTTAGGGGTCGCCACAGCGGAACTCTGGTCTGCTAATGATTGTCAGTAGATTTTTGCGTGCCGAGTTGCCAGCCCTGACACACAACCTTCAATGAAGGTACGTCCATTCACGCATGTCTCCACACAGAAGACGCTTTAGCTGAGAATCAAACAGGACATTGTCTTACTGTGAGGTGACAACGCTACCGCTGCACCACCACTAACGGATACATTTAGCTCTAACATTATCCCTCTCCATACCTCTCAATTGTCCATATTTTCACAGAATGTTCAGATTTTTCCTCACACTTTTGGTCTGCTCCTCATAAAATTTGTGGTTTTCCAGCAAATCACCAAGATGATCTGAAGACTGAAGTCACTAAATAATGAAACACATTTGAGTTTCAGACTTCAAATCCTTCAGGAAGTGTATGTTAAATCTTATCACTATGGTAACTTTATAAGTTTAACCTAACAAATAGTTGCTCAGGTGGAGTCCACAAAGAAACACTGAAAACCAAAGCAAAATGAACTGCACACAATGGAGGTCAAGTTTATTTCCCCCACTCTTTAATAAACGATCAGATTAAGCAATAGAAAATTCACACCACGGATCACTCCAGTGGCTCTACTCGACAGAAAAAAAAATATCTCTTGTTTTTCCTGCTTTACTAGTTTAGTCCAGTTTCAGAGTTGCTGATTCCTGGGCTTTGGTTGTAGTTCCTGTGTACTGTTTCCTTGCCTTATTTGGGGGAGAGGAAGTTACCTTGCTTACCAGTGGGAGTGGGAAGCATTGAGCTGCCTTTTGTCCAGTTTTGTGAGGTTTCAGCCAGTAACTAGTAGTTTATTGGTCGTTTTGGGCCAGTTTCTAGCTTTTCCAGCCCCTGGTATAAAACGCGGTAAGCGTGTTTTCAGCTTGTGCTGCGGTAGCGTTGTCGCCTCACACTTAGGAGGCGTTGCCGTTCGGATTCTCAGTTAAGCGTCTGTGTGTGTGGCGACAACGTGTGAATAAGGTTTCCCGTTTGTTGGTTGTCGTTTAGGCCCGGCAAATGTAAATGTAAAACTCTACTGCCAATCATTAAGCGGACCGGCTTACCCCTGAAAAAAAAGCCGAAAGACACACACACACCTACTCAGCACAGACTCCACGTGGGCCAGCAGAGTAATCCAGGCTGCAGAGAGCTGAATAAGCGACTTTTCTTGATACTAAGTATATTTTTGTTGCTTTCCACATCTGAATACCTAGCGACTGTATTTAGCCTGCCTTTCTGTTACATTGAAGCTGTTTTTACTGCATTTAACTTAATATTGCACTTGGAATCCTTGTTTGTTACTATTTGACTGTATTTGTAGCAAATTCTTCTGTGTAAGCTGTAGTAGCTGATTCATAGCATTTATAAGTGTTTGCTGTACCTGTTTCTGCCTGTTTTGTGAAAAAAAAAAGAAAAAAAAAAAAATATCTCTTGTTTTTCCTGCTTTACTAGTTTAGTCCAGTTTCAGAGTTGCTGATTCCTGGGCTTTGGTTGTAGTTCCTGTGTACTGTTTCCTTGCCTTATTTGGGGAGAGGAAGTTACCTTGCTTACCAGTGGGAGTGGGAAGCATTGAGCTGCCTTTTGTCCAGTTTTGTGAGGTTTCAGCCAGTAACTAGTAGTTTATTGGTCGTTTGGGCCAGTTTCTAGCTTTTCCAGCCCCTGGTATAAAAGCAGCGGTAAACGCGTTAGCATGAGAGCTGCCACTGTTGCACACTAGGGCAGCGCCAGTTAGGCAGGTTTAAACTATTCGGGCTACCTAAAGTCCACTCTTCAAATTTTCCCTTAAAACTACCTTCCTCGAACTATACTACTGATCTAATCAGCGTATCCTATAACTAAAAAGATCATCTCCACTTGACTCCAAGTAGACTATTCTCTATCTGTTAAACCTTAGCACTTGCTCCTACAGTACTTATTACCTTGATACGGCACTCTTGTCATACATAGTACCCCAAAAATGTAACCCCCCATTTCTCGGTCACCCACGTCCCCCTGAATCTTTTTTAAAGTTTTTGTCTATCCTTCTAGCATGTCGAGGGATCAGTTGCTAGTGTCCTCTCCTGCTCAGCTGGTGAACCTGGGAATACTGAGGCAATGTTACAATTGCCTCATGTACACAGACAACCCTCTCCTCCTCCCACAAAACACAAATACATGCGAGAGATGCAACTATACGGCCAAACTGGAGGCTGAGCTCTCTCAACACAGGACTGGCAAGACCAGTCAGGAGGAGAAGGTTACCACACACACTATAGACCCAGTCTCACATAGCACCATTACAACCTCAAATCATACACATAAACACACAAAGACATACTCGAGGCTCTGATCAAAAATCTACCAAAACAGCAGAGGCCACCAAAGCAGACACCCAAACAACCACCACCTCAGAACACAACACCTGTAACACATAGACCTCACAGTCAGAGTGTCAAACAGTCACAGTCCTTAAGGCCAAACACAATGCCAGACACACTAGTCATTGGTGACTCCATAGTCAGACACACTGACGTCCCGCTCACCAGACTGAGTAAGGAGAAGGTCACAGTAAGCTGCCTGTCGGGCGCTAGAATCCGCCACATAATGCAAGCACTCAGGTCTCTCAACAGCAAGTACAAATATGACTCAGTCATTGTCCACACTGGTGTAAACGACCTGAGACGTACCTCCTTGGACTACATGAAAAGAGACATTGTGGAGCTCTCTGATTATGTAGCCCAGGCAGGTATGACCCTGACCTTGAGCAGTGTCCTACCTTCACCAAGAGTGATGCCACAATACAGAGATAAGATGATCAGCTTTAACAATTGGCTTAAACACTGGTGTCATTCAAAGGGGATCCAGTATCTGTCTGCCTGGGATGACATGCTGGACAAGCCACGCTGCTTCAAGGGATGGCTTGCACCGTCACCCCTGGGATTCGGATATTGGCAAAGGCTCTTGCCACCCCATAGTGCCTTTTTAGGCAAGGCTCAAATTCTAAACCTACCACCCTAGAACACAAAAAGGAAAAAACTAAGGGTAATGCTGCTCAATGCCAGAAGTCTAAATCTCAAAATGCACGCACTCGAGGCCCTTCTCAGTATGGAGAACATCGATGTCTGTGCTGTGACAGAAACCTGGTTCAAGGCTCCTGAGAGCACCCCAGCGCTATCAGGTTTTACCTCATATCATGCGTTCCGCCCCAAAATCCAGACAATACCAAGAAAGGAGGGGGGTATCCATATTCATCAAGGACACCCACACCTCAAGACTGGTGGCAATGCACGATGCATCGGAGACCATCCAGGTGCAATTAACCATAGGCAAGACTGCTCTGCAAATTGTAGCATGTTACAGGCCACCCTCACAAACTCAGGAACCTCACATGGCCTTCCTGAAAACACTAGAGGGATAAATGTATCACCAAACACCATCATACTAGGTGACTTCAATTACCCTAATATAGACTGGGAACACTACTCAAGCCCAAACACCCTAGCCCAAAAGTTCCTGGAATTCATAAACTCAAATGCCATGGAACAACTAGTCACCACTCCCACAAGAGGAGATAACATACTTGATCTCATCATCATGAACATGGGAGCACAATGTTCAACACGGAAGTATACCCCTCACTGGTGAGATCAGATCACAAACTAATCTCGTTGGAGGTCCTCATCCCACCCCACCTGAAATAAAAAAGACCACAGTAAAGAACTTCTCAAAAGCCGACTTCACACTTCTAAAGACTAGTGTGGTCTCCTTTAAGGCCCCCGAGCTGGCAGAAAACAGTACTCAAGCCGCTGAATCACTTACAAACACCTTCTACCAGCACCTGCAGGACTGCATGGATAAGGCAATCCCAAACAAAACAAAGACTCTTAGTACCAAAGGCAAGCGTCCAGTCTGGTGGACCCCAGCCATAAACAAACTCTGCAATAAAAGGAGGAAGCTACTACAAGATAGAGCAAAATCCTTAAAAGGTAAGACACCCTTGATCACTATAAGTAAAAAACTAAGAGCTCTCATAAAATCATCCAAAGCAAATTTCGAGAGAAAAATAGCTAAAGACTCAAAAGACAATCACAAGGCCTTCTTTAGCTATGTTAGAAACCTAGGAGGAAACTCCCAGATTTGCTCAGAACTAGTTCAAAATGATGTGAAGATTACTGATCCTACAGACATTGCCAACATACTGGCTGACAGGTTCAGTGCAAACTTCTCCCCCCCCCCAAAAGGAGAGATATCTATAACAAACGATTGCAGCCCCCCAAACATCTCCAGCGCCCAAGTGAGAACTGCTCTCTCCAAAACAAAAAACACAGCATCCATGGGACCTGATGGTGTCCCCGGCTGTGTGCTCCACGAACTCAATGAGGAATTAAACCCACAGCTAGGACAGCTGTTTAATCAAAGTCTTACCTCTGGATACGTACCCAGGGAGTGGCGCACTGCAACTGTGGTCCCACTTCACAAAGGCGGTGCCTCCACCGATCCTGGAAATTACTGGCCCATTAGCTTGACAAGCCTTATCTGCAAAGCCATGGAGAGGATCATAATGGACCTCATAAATAAAGACATAGGGAATTTGCAGACTTTGGATCCAACCCAGTTTGGCTTTGTCAAAGGCAGATCATGCCTTTTAAACTTGGTTGACTTCTTCGAAACAGTCACCAAAGCCATTGACGAGGGAAAGGCAGTCCATACAGCCTACCTCGATCTGGCTAAGGCCTTCGATACAATACCCCACTCGGGTATCATTGAAAAACTCATCAGCTTAAATGTTAACCCATACATCACAAGATGGGTTGCAAACTGGCTGAGTGACAGAACCCACAGGGTCAGAGTTGCTGGCGCCATGTCAGACTCAAAGCCTGTCACAAGTGGTGTCCCACAGGGCTCAGTCCTGGGCCCACTCTTGTTTGGCATCTACTTTTCCAAAGTACAAGCAAACACAGGAGGGTTATGGCTGACAAAGTTTGCAGATGACTGCAAACTGGGCGCCATAGTAGAAAACACATCTGACACAGATATCCTTCAGAAGGGTCTCACAGAAACGGATAACTGGTGCCAGAGCCACGGCCTGAAGTTAAATGCCAAAAAATGCATAGTCATACCCTTTGGGAAAAACAAGGTTACCCCTAGCTACCAAATAGGTGGCAATCCACTGAGCACAGAAGAAGTTATCAGGGACCTGGGGACCCAGGTTGATAGTAGTCTGTCATTCGACACCCATGTAGCTAAAGTAGTTAGGAAGACCTTCTACATTGCCCACCTTATCATGAAGGGATTCTCATCTAGATCAAGGGAGGTCATAGTCTCCCTTTACTCATCACTCATCAGACCAATGATTGAGTACAATGCCCCATTCGGGATGTATCTGACCCGACACTTGCAGCAGCTGGAGAGGCCACAAAAGTTCCTCACCAAAAGGATAAAGGGTCTCAAAATCTGTCCTATGCTGCCCGACTGAAAGAACTCCAGCTCTATTCAGTAAACACCGCTTGCTCAGAGGTGACCTTTGCCTAACATACAAGGCCATGTCAAACCCAGATTTGATGAATATGCTTCACCTCAAAAATCTAGATCCATCAGAGCCACAAGGGCGGAGACTTAAACCTCGACACGGCTATTAATAGGACGTGCTGGAGGGATAGATTCATCACCCAAAGACTCCCTATGCTGTGGAACAAAATCCCGGTACATGTGAGGCAGAGCACCTCGCTGGCCTTGTTCAAGAGAAATCTTGACCAATGGATGGGAGATCGCAGATATACCCCAGGGATTACCTCAGTGTCACTGCTCGACAGAGGCACAGCAAAATAATGGGTATAGTTCCCCATACTAAAGGGGTGGCGTAAGCCACAAAACGATGGGCTAGGCTTGTAAATGCCCTCGGGCAGATAGCCTAGTATGAACCTATGAACCTATGAACACTGGGAAGTAAGGTCGGGTGGCACGATGCCAGGGTAATCCTATAGGCTAGGCTTGCAAAGGCTCCAGAGCCATTAGCCTAGTACACACCTATGAACCTATGAGCCTATAAGCACATTCATCCCTACCCAAACCAGGGATAAGTAAACTCCCAATTAGTGCAACATCCACAAATCACATGATCTACTGAGTTCATGACAAAAAAATACAGTGAAATACAGTAATAAATAAAACTGTATAAAATTTAAAATAAGAATTACAATAGTTGCATTATTAGTTGAAAACCATCCTATAAAGAATACATTTGGCACATCCAGTTATAAATATTTAACCCTATACTGCCCCTACCATAACCTCTCTCCCTTTTCATTTAGGATAGGGACAATTGAAAGAAATTAATTTAAACCTGGTGGAAAATTTGCTGCCAACTTTGCCATTGCATTTCCCTTTTACTTAACAGTTTTCCAATCCCCACCCCATGGATTAATCAAAATCTGCTCTTATCCAGTGTCCTTTTATTAACAAAAACATGGAGATCAGTTTATAAAATAAGATACACAGTAAAGCTGTCTTCAAAAAAAGGCACTTGTAGCTCTACTAAGATAGTGTATTTGGCAAACTGTGATAGTTCTACTTAGGGAAGACCGAACAAGCATTAAGAAATAGAATATATGAACACTTGTATAACCTCAAACATAAAAAAGAGACTAATGCCTTATATCAACTTTCAACAAGGTGTAGGGGCTTTAAGAGGTTTACTTTTGGTATCATAGAACAGATTTTGATTAATCCAATAGGTGGGGTTTGGAGAACTCTTAAGTAAGAGGGAAATTCAATGGCAATTAATGTTGGCAGCAAATCATGTGATTTGTGGATGTTGCACTAATTGGGAGTTTATTTATCCAATTGGAAAAGTTGTGCAATTATTTAAGTAGGTTTTATCATTGCCTTTACTGATTCTGATGAAGTCCCTGGTTTGGGAGGGATGAAAGTGCTTAATCTGATCATTTATTAAAATGTGATGTGGAAACCAACTTGACCTCCATTGTGTGCAGTTCATTTTGATTTGATTCCCAACTTTATAAGTTTATAACAGCAATATTTAAAATCTGTCCCTATTTTAGGGGTCACCCATTTTGTCAGGCTTTGTACAGATTTCTTGCACTAGCAGGTTGAGAGGTATGCCCCCTCTCTCCTCTCCATCAGTCTCTCAAGATATGCCTGAAACGGTCTTGCATCCAGCTGTCACACAAGAACAAGTCCTAAAAGTGCTATCAAAAGCTAAAAGTACTACATCTATGAGTAATTACAATATCTGTGGATCTGTCTTAAATAGCATGAAGCATGATTTAGCCACATTCCAAACATTGTTCAATCACAGCCTCCATACAGGTTTTGTACCAAGTGAATGGAGAACAGCTCCAGTCATCCCCCTGAGACAATTATAGACCTATAAGTCTCACCCGCCTCATATGCAAATTCATGGAGAAACTTTGCATGGAACTAATCAATCAGGATATAGGGAACCTCCATTTCAGTTTGAATTCATCAAGTGCAGGTCATGTTTAATCAGCCCGGTGTATTTTTTTCAAAATGTTACCAAAATAATGGATGAAGCAAAATGGTACACACCACATACCTTGACTTGGCCACAGATGTTGACTTAATTCTCCACTCAGACATAGTAGAAAAGCTAAATAAACTGAAAATAAACCCATATGTCACCTGCTGGATGAGGTCAGGAAGACTAAGGGTGGTGGAGTCTCTATCTTCATTAAGGACAG
Source organism: Protopterus annectens (assembly GCF_019279795.1). NCBI lineage: Eukaryota > Metazoa > Chordata > Ceratodontiformes > Protopteridae > Protopterus > Protopterus annectens. The sequence continues at coordinate 585,823,625 of NC_056734.1, forward strand.
GCACACCGCCAGACTGGTTTGCTAGCATGATGCACTGGAACTAATCCAGGTACAACTTGACAGTTGGCAAGACACCCATCCAAGTTATAGCTAGCTATAGACCCCTCCTTCATGACTCAGAACACCCACTCTTCTTACATGGATCTACTTAACTCCATCAAGGTACCCCTTAACATCCTGATCCTTGGTGACTTTAACTACCCTACCATATATTGGGTAAACTATTCTTGTACTAATGCACTCTCTCAATGATCCCTTGACTTCATCAATTCTAATGCACTAGACCAGCTCATCTCATCCCCCACAAGGGGAGAGAACATTCTGGACTTGGTTATCATTAACATGGGTGACCACTGCACCACTCCCATATTATGTTCTTCCCTGGTGAGATCAGATCATCGGACTGTTTCATTCAAAGTTTCTATCCCACCCGACCCTCCCAGCCATAATCAAGCTAAAAACTTCTCAAAAGCAGACTACAACCTCCTAAGGGAGGACATCTTCAGCTTCACACCACCACCTCCCTCAGAGGAAGCAGACAACTATGCTGAACAGTACCCCAATGCACCTGCACAACTGCATGGACTAAGCCATACCCAACAGAACTAAAAACCTGCTCAAGGAAAGATAAACCTGTTTGGTGGACATCCTGTATCAACAGGCTTCACAACAAAAGGAAGAGACTGTTGTCCAAGGGTAAAAAGGAACAAATTCCAAATTGGAAAAACTCCCTCTTTAGCCTCCACAAGCAAATTAGATCACTAGTGAAAACCTCCAAGGCCAATTATGAATTGAAACTAGCCTCCATAATAAAGGGAAACTGTAAAGTATTCTTCAGCTATGTCAGGAACCTCCGTAGCAAAGCCCAGGTTTGTTCGAATAGGTACTTAACAGTATCACTTACACTGATCCTGTTGACTTAGCCAATTTGCCCTCATATAGGTTCAGTGCAAATTTCACCACACTTTCCCCCCAAAGGTCCTTTCAACATCCCCGATACTTGTCCTGCACCTCACATCTCCATAGAGCAAGTGTTACAGGACCTATCCAAGGCAAAGTACACAGCTGCCATGGGGCCGGATAGTATCACAGGATGTATTCTGCACCATATCCAGCAAGAACTGGCTTCGCCGCTCAGCAGCCTATTCAACCACAACATAAGTACAGGTTTCATTCCAACAGAGTGAACTGACATCGTCATCCCCTTGCACAAAGGTGGTGCCACTACTGACCCTGGAAACTATTGCCCCATTAGCTTGACAAGTCTGATCTCTAAAGCCATGGAGCATTTTATTATGGATCTCATAAACAAGGACATAAGCAATCTCCAAGCACTCATCCCCACCCAGTTCGGATTAGTCAAGGGCATATCTTGCCTGTTGAACCTGGTTGACTTCTTTGAGACTGTCACCAAGGCCCTGAATGAGGGAATGTCAGTACATACAGCTTACCAAGGGCTTTGACACAACCCCCAACTCGGGCATCATCGAAAAGCTAACACAACATGGTGTAAATCCCTAGCACATCAGGTGGGTGGCCAAGTGGCTCACTGACAGGGACCCTCAAAGTCAAAATAGGCACCTCTACCTCTGATAGCAGACCTGTCACTAGTGGAGTTCCCCAGGGATCTGACCTGGGACCCCTACTGTTTGGCATCTATTTCTCAGAGGTCCAGACAAAGACAAAAGGCTTGTGGCTGACCAGGTTTGTGGATGACTGTAAGTTGGGTGCTGTCATTGAGCCCCTAAATGATGTTAACATACTGCAAGAGGGTTTCACAGCAACTAATGACTGGTGCCAAAGTCATGGCCTCAAGCTAAATGCAAAAAAGTGTATCATCATACCATTGGGCAAAAACACGACCCCCTACTGATTACCACATCAGCAGCAACCCCCTAAGCACATAACCTGTGGTGAGAGACCTGGGCCAGGCACTCAGGATGATGAAAACCTCACATACAACCATCATGTAATGGCAATGTCAGAAAAGCCTTTTACTCGGTTCATAGGTTGATACTAGGCTATCTGCCCTAGGGAATTTATAAGCCTAGCCAGAGTGTGTTTGGCTTTCGCCACCCTTTTAGATTAGTTGACTGTGCCTCTGTATAATAGGTCACAGAAGATAGCCCTTTTGAGGTTAGTTTACTGTGCCTCTGTCTAGTAGGGACACAGAAGAGATCCCAGGGGTAAACCTACGATCTCCCATCCACTCGTCAAGATTTCTCTTGAAGAGGGTCATTGAGGGACTCTGCCTAACATGGACTGAGATTTTGTTCCAGAGTGAGGGGAGCCTGTGGGATATGAATCTGTCCCTCCAGCATGCCCTATTTATTTCTGTGCTGAGGTTTAAGTCCCTGGAGCATGTAGCTCTAAGGGATTTGGATTTCCTGAGGTGCAGCATGTCCATTAATTCTGGGTTGGACATGGCTTTATACGTCAGGCACAGATTGCCTCTGAGTAGGTGGTAAGCAACTGAGTAGAGCTGGAGTTTCTTTAGCCTAACTGTGTAGGGCATCTGTTTGAGTCCCTTGATCCTCTTGGTGAGGTACTTTTGGGGTCTTACCAGTTGCTGCAGGCGTCAGGTAAGGTACATCCCAAATGGGGCATTGTAGTCAATTATGGGCCTGATGAGTAGAGGGGCACAATGACCTCTCTTGATCTAGATGTGAACCCTTTCGTGATAAGGTGGGCTATATAGAAGGTCTTTCTAACCACTTTGGCAACGTGATTGTCAAAGGAGAGATTGCTATCTACTTGGGTCCCCAAATCCCTAATTACTTCTTCCGTACTTAATGGATTACCACCTATGTGGTAATTTGTGGGCATTTTGTTTTTCCCAAAGGGGATGACTATGCACTTTTTTGCATTTAGCTTTAGGCCATGGCTCTGGCACCAGTTATCTGTCTCTGAGAGACCCTTTTGGAGGATGCTTGTCAGTCGGCGAGTCGATTATGGCACCCAGTTTGCAGTCATCTGCGAACTTGGTCAGCCATAGTCCTCCCATGTTAGCCTGTACCTCAGAGAAATATATACCGAACAAGAGAGGTCCCAGGACTGAGCCTTGTGGGACGCCACTTGTAGCTGGTTTAGAGTCTGACATGGCACCTGCAATTCTGACCATGCGGGTTCTATCCCTGAGCCAGTTTGCAACCCATCTTGTGACATAGGGGTTGATATTTAAGCTGGTGAGCTTATTTATGATGCCCGAGTGGGGTATTGTGTCGAAGGCTTTTGCAAGGTCCAGGTAGGCTGTGTGGACTACCTTCCCTTCATCTATGACCTTGGTGACTGTTTCAAAGAAGTCGACCAGGTTCAAGAGGCAAGATCTGCCCTTAACAAAGCCGAATTGGGTAGGATCCAATGTTTGGAGGTTCCCAATGTCTTTGTTTATGAGTTTCATGATGATACGCTCCACAGCTTTGCAGACCATTCTAGTCAGGCTTATAGGGCGATAGTTTCCGGGGTCCGTTGTGGCACCACTTTTGTGGAGTGGGACCACTGTTGCCGTACGCCATTCCTTGGGTACATATCCTGTAGTAAGGCTGAGATTGAACAGTGACTTTATGTGAGGGTTCAGTTCTTCTTGGAGTTCATGTAAGACACAGCCCGGGACACCGTCCAGTCCCACTGATGCTGTGTTTTTTGCTTTGGAGAGGGCAGCTCTCACCTGTGCATCTGTGATGTCAGGGAGGCTACAGTCTGTTGGGATAGACATTTGCTCTTTTGGGGGTTAAGGGGGGAGAAGTTTGCACTGAACCTGTCTGCCAGGATGTTGGCAATGTCTGTGGGTTCAGTGTATTTTTTGTCATTTTAAACTAACTCAGAGCATATCTGGGAGTTGCCACCCAGGTTCCTGACATAACTAAAGAAGGCCTTGTGATTATCTTTAGCATCTTGTGCAATTTTTCTTTCGAAGCTGGCCTTAGATGATTTTATGAGGGATCATAGTTTCTTGCTAGTACTGATCAGAGATGCCTTCCCTTTTTGGGATTTTGCTCTATCATGTAGTAGCTTCTTCCTTCTGTTGTATAGCTTATTTATGGCTGGCGTCCACCAGGCATGTCTCCTGCCTTTGGAGGAATGAGTCTTGGTTTTACTTGAGATAGTACATTCCATGCATTCCTGTAAGTGTCCATAGAAAGCGTTTGTAAAGGATTCTGCGGTTTGGGCCGTATTTTCCACTGGCCCGGGGGCTTTGAAGGATTCCACCTCAGTTTTGAGAAGTGTGAAATTTGCTTTTGAGAAGTTCTTTACCGTGGTTTCCTTGGCTGGGGGTGGGGACAGGATATGGATGTCCAGTGAGATTAATTTATGGTCAGATCTTACCAATGAGGGGTATACCTCTGGTATGGGACATAGAGTCCCCATGTTGGTGATGATCAGGTCCAATATGTTTTCTCCTCTTGTGGGAGTGGTGACCAGTTGTTCTATAGCATTTGAGTTTATAAATTCTAGGAACCGTTGGGCGAGGGTGTTGGGGCTTGAGTAGTGCTCCCAGTCTATGTTTGGGTAGTTGAAGTCACCCAATATAATGGTGTTTGGAGAGACCTTCATATTCTCCAGTGTTCTCAGTAAAGCCGAGTGGGGTTCCTGAGTTTGGGAGGGTGGTCTGTAGCAGGCTACAAACTGAAAGGCAGTTTTGCTCACTGTTGGTTGCACATGGATGGTCTCCAATGCTTCATGCAGTGCCACTAACCTGGAGGTGTGGGTATCTTTGATGAATATGGATACTCCCCCTCCTTTTGTGGCTCAGTCCAAGTTTTGGGGCTGAAAAGCATGGTATGAGGTATAACCTGGTAGTGCTGGGGTGCTCTCGGGAGCCTTGAACCAGGTTTCTGTTACTGCACAGATATCGATATTCTCCACAATAAGGAGAGCCTCGAGTGTGTGCATCTGGAGGTTTAGACTTCTGGCGTTGAGCAGCATTACCCTTAGTTTCTTTTTCTTTGTGTTGTCTATGGAGGTGGGTTTGTCTTTTGAGCCTTGCCTAAAAAAGGCACTATGGGGGTGGCAAGAGCCTTAGCCAGTATTCGAAAGCCCAGTGGTGACAGGTGCAAGAGTCCCTAGCGAAGCAACGTGGCTTGTCGAGTATGTCATCCCAGGCTGACAGACACTGGATCCCCTTTGAATGACACCAATACTTTAGCCAATTGTTAAAATTGATCATTTTGTCTTTATACTGTGGCATTATTCTTAGTGAGGGTAAGAAGCTACTCAAGGTCAGGTCATACAGGCCTGGGCTACATGATCAGAGAGCTCCTCTATTTCTCTTTTCATGTAGTCCAGGGAGGTACGTCTCAGGTCATTCACACCAGCATGGACAATGACGGAGTCATATTTGTACTTGCTTTGGAGTGACCTGAGTGCTTGTGTTATGTGGCGGATCCTGGCACCTGACAGGCAGCTTACAGTGACCTTCTCCTTGTTCAGCCTGGTGAGTGGGACATCAGTGTGTCTGACAATAGTCACCTATTACAAGTGTATTAGGTGTGTTGTTTAGCCTTAAGGGCTGTGACTGCGTGGTACACTGACTTTGTGAACTATGTGATACGTGGGTATTGTTGTGGGGTAGCAGTTGCTTGGATGTCTGCTTTGGAGGTGTCTGCTGTTTGGGCAGATTTTTATTTAGAGCCTCTGAGTATGTTTTTGTGTGTTTATGTGTTTGGTTTTCTGTTGTGATAGGTCTATGTGAGACTGGATTTGTGGTGTGTGTGGTTACCCTCTCCTCCTGACTGACTGCGCCAGTATTGGGTTGAGAGAGCTCAGCCTCCAGTTTGGCTATATAGTTGCATCTCTCACATATATTTGAGCTTGTTGGGAGGAGGAGAGGGTGGTCTGTGTACATAAGGCAGTTGTAACATTGCCTCAAGATTCCCAGATTCACCAGCTGGACTGGAGAGTAAACCCGAAACTGACTTTTGGACATGCCAGGATAGTATAAGGAACTACTTTTTGACTGATCAAACAGGACCAATAGGGAGCCAAGTACTTAAAGGGAGTATAAGAGGGTGTAGTGCTTTAGTTTATTACTGCTTACTTATAAGATTACTTATACAAGCAACTGCAGGGCTTTAGAATGAAAATAGAGTGCTTACTTTGATATTTAGAACAGTTCTAAGGGAAAAAGTGAAGAGCAGACTTTGTGGAGCCAGGAATAGTTTAAACCCATTTAAGCGGCACTGCCCGATGCTATGCTATGCTCAAAATCGTGCAAAACCGCACAAATGCGGGTTCTAAAGCAGGGAAACTGAAAGAGATAGGAATTGACCCACAGCGGCCAATAAGCTACTAGTTTCAGGGCTGAGACCACTCCTCCAGGGACTGATAGGCTGCTCAAAGCTCCCCACTCTCACTGGTGAACAGAGAAGCTTCCTCCTATCCAAGTAAGGATATGGGCAACACAGGAAACTATACCACAGTCCGGAATTCAGCAAAACCTGAAATCTGGACTAATCTAGTTCAGCAAAGGCGGGAAAAGAGAATATATTTTTTTTTTGTTTTGTTTTTTTCAGGAAACAGCAGAAAACCACAAAGAAAACACTGTAAATGCTATAAACAGGCTAGCGCACTCATCTCATAAGTAAAGGGATTGCATCCAGAAAAAAGGTTATTACCTCTCTATACTCCTCCTTCATTAGACCAACAATTGATAATGCCCCATTTGAGATGTACCTCTCCAAACATCTGCACCTAATTGAAAGGCCACTGAAATACCTCACAGAGAGAATCCATGGCCTCCAACACCTGTCCTATGCAGACAGGCTCAAATCACTGTCACTCTACTCGGCATTGTACAGATTGCTCAGGGGTGATCTATGTCTCACCTACAAGGCAATCTTGGACCCTGCCCTACTAGAGATGCTCCATATCCGTAAGTCTAACTACTCACGCACTACCCACTCAAAAGGCCTGTATTTAATATGCAACATCAAAAGAATCTGCTGAAAAGACAGGTTCATCTCCCAGAGGCTGCTCCTCTCTGGAATAAATTGCCCATACACATCAAACAGAGCACCTCACTAACCCTCTTCAAATGCAACCTTGATGAGTGGATGGGAAACCACAAATTTGTCCAAGGGATTCTACCTGTGTCCTTCATTGACAAGGGGGTGACAGGCGCTGACTGAGGTTTCTTGTTGGGGTTAACCTTTTGGCTAGGCTTGTAAGGGTGTCAGGGCCATTAGCTTAGTAACCTACTTTGATCAACTGGCTCACAGACAGGACTGTGGAAGTCAAAATAGGGGAAGTTACCTCCACAAAGAGACCAGTCACCAGTGGAGTTCCCCAAGGTTCTGTGCTGGGATCTATCATGTTTGCAGTCTACTTTTCTGAAGTCAAAGCTAATACCGAAAAGCGCTGGCTTACTAAGTTTGCAGATAAAGTAAGAGCGAGGAGCAGTCAATGAATCCACAAGTGAGTTGGCCATCCTGCAGGAAGGTTTGTCCCAAATAAATAATTGGTGCCAAAATCATAGACTGAAACTGTCGAATGATGCATTACTGTATCCTCTGCCAAATCATCTACCTCAGGGAACTATTACATTGACAATATGCCCCTAAGAGTTGACCCAGTTTTTTGGTATTTGGGAACTTATGTGGACAGTGACCTAGCTTTTGACCAACATGTGTCCATTGTTGTAAAAAGTATTGATACTGCATAGCTTATGAACAAAGTAATTGTGTCTAGATATAGGGATGTCATTGTCCCACTTTACTCAGCCCACATTAGGGAAATCACTGAATATAATGCCCCCTTTGGCATGCATCTGTCCAGACACATGCAATTGGAATGCCCACAGAAATACCTTACTAAAAGGATACAAGACCTAACAACAACATGTCCAACATGAACAAATTCAAAGCCCTGTCAATATAATCTGAATCCTAAAGAGTTATAAGAGGTGACCTGTGTCTGGCATACAATGCATCCTCCGACCCAATATTGACTCATTTACTGCACATCGGCAAGTCAAGTGGCATCAGAAATACTTGGTCTAAATCTAATCATCTTCTGCAACATCAAAAGGACAGTTTAGAGGGAAAGTTATATGTCACAGAGGATACTGCTGCCCTGGAACAAACTCCCCATTCACATAAAATAAAGTTCATCCCTGTCCAAATTCAAGTGCAACTTGGATCCATGAAAGAGAAACAGATAATCTACCCCAGGACTGTCCCTTGTACTACAAACAGACAGCGGCAACTCCTAAATGCTTTATCTCATGTATGGGTCCACTCAAATTATCTAAAGTATGATCCTGGTTAGTCTCATTAGGGATAATATATATTTTTTGACCATGGGATGGGCAAGGCCAATCTCTATTCAAATGAGTTAGGCTAATTTGAGGTGTGAATGTAAATGATTAGGGCATGAGGTGCTGAAAACACACAAGTCAGCAGGTCAAAAAATGAAAATAAAAACTTTAATAGATGAGGTAAAATAAAAATAACGACAGTTTAGCATGAAAATTTGTTCAGTACTTTTGACACCATGGACTTCATCAGAACTAAAAAACATACATCAAAATCAGTTCTTATACAGACTTTAGTTAAACCATCACATGACCTGTAAATACATTCTATTTGAATCAGTTAGGTTAATTTTATCACAAAACAGGTAATTTGTTAGTCTTAATTGCCCGCTATTGCAGCTAGCCTACTACTTCCCTATGAACCAATAAACTCACTAATAGACACTGGTGGTTGTGTGTGACAGTAAAATTTACTACAGTCTTACTATCATTAAAAAGCATATATATATTCTTATATCAGTTTTCACCTTCATGTGCTAACGTCTCATCCCTTCTCTTAACTGAGGTTCTCTATTCCCTAGTACAAGTTGCACTGCCCAGTCTTATTCAATGACCTTCTCAGCTTACAACTGTCATATCAAGCAGTGTAACATCTTTCTTCTCTAAGACATTTTCCCAAAACCCCTCCACATCTTCTCAATCAGCTTTCAATAACTGCATTTTATTTATCCACTGCCTAAAAATCACTTCTGCCCTTCTAATATACTTTTACTCTAGCCAGTTTCTCTATCCTCTTATCCCTTTACCCACTCAGTTAACCCGATTTTAAGCCTTCTACTACATGCAGACACTTGAGTACCTACACCTACTTTCCTTGTAATTCACTTAACTCATACAACTTATGCCCCTTGTATCATATGGTAAATGTGCATATACTGCGTTTTCATCATCTATAAATGACCATAGTACAGATAATATCCCATACTCGTTTTGTGTCCATTATGTTCTGAAGACTTTATAAGGTGAAATGTGTTTGTAAATCACTGTAAACATTGCAAAAATGCTCTCATTCACTATTTGTTCTCTAAGGAGCTTTTCTTTCCAGGCATCTGTGCTGAAAATTGGCTTTATTATGTTGAATAATTTGAGTAAATAAAAGAAATAAGATAAAATTGCAAACCTTAAAATTGAGAAGGATCTGTAACTTGTGATATCATACTGACCACTGAAAGACTTGCTTTCACTAGACTACTAGAACTTTAAAAATGTACGATGCTGTGAAACATATGCAGTGCAATTGTCTGAATGCCTAGACACACACACACACTGGATCACTTGGTTTCCTTGATGGCATGATTTCTAAGCATTGTTTCAACAATGCCAAGTTAATTAAATCCTCATTCATTTATTGTAGAATGTATTCCAAGTCTACTGCTGTTGAGTACTTCGGGTAAAAGACTATTCGCCAACCCAAAGTTTGAGGGAACTTCATATATTTAAGTTGGGGGGGGGGGTGGTACCAGGACCTTCTCCCCTTCAAAAATGTTTGCCTATATTTTTCTGCTTAAGCCAACATTTTGGTTCTGTCTGTTCATTTTTATTCCTAAAGGGTGATTTTATTGTGCATTTTGACAAGGTATGTACCTTAAATGCATTGCCACAAAATGACTATGCCTATCTCATAGGTTTTGTGCTCACTAACAGCAGGAAGGCATCAAAGAAGTATGAGCTAAGGATGGTATTCTTAGTTGTACTTGCAGTATCACAACTCATGCTGCTGAGATAGGGTGAGCTACGCTCTTCTGAATTACCATGATTCACAATAATGTACAACATGCATAACATTGAATTGTATTAACTAAATAACATGACAAAGAATTGCCAAAATCAGCAGTTTAAACTGCTCAGCTAAGTGCCCAATGTGTACAGCATCCAAAATGATTCAAGATTAGGGAATCTTAGCAGGGATCACCAATAGTTAATTGCCTGCATACTACCTCACAACTGCTCACAACTACGCCAACTTTCACAGCTATAAATTGCACACTCTTTTCTACAAACTGGAAAACTGTCCCTCCCTGTCCACCCTCCTATCCTTCTACAAACCTGCACAATCTCTCCACAGCACTGACCAAGTACTACGGAACACCTACAAGTCCAACAAAACTATATGGAGGTTACCTTATAAATGCTTCATATCTCAAACCTGGAACAAACTCCCATCTAACATACAACATATCCAATCTTATCTCCTCTTCAAAAAAAGAACTGAAAAAATATCTAGTCAACTCTCCCAACTGCAACTGCCACCACCCCACCGAATCTGCCATTACCACACCAGAACTATTACCTTCATACATTATATATACTTAAAATCCTGTGAATCCATAGCTACACCACTGATCACTCTTAAAAGCTACATTTTTCTCCCAACTTTGTCCCTCTATTTTACTTATTTCCCTGGCCACCCAACTCATTCCTCCCCTCCACTCCATCTTTACCACCTCTCCTTCCACTCCACCCACTACAACTGACAACTGTCATTCTTTGCTATTCTCTTTCTCTTCAATTATTCTTCACTACACTCCACTTACTGTTCCTCTATTTTGTTCTTTCCTCATTTCCGTCTCTCCACTCTATCTTTACCACCTCTCCTTCCACTCCACCCACTATAAGTGACACAACTGCCACTCTTTGCTATTCTGTCTCTCTATTCTTTTCTCTACACTCCACTTACTGTTCTTCTGTTTTGTTCCAACAACCCTACCGCTATCATTTTGTTTTTGTACATGCACAAAATGCATACTTTTAATGATTTCTACAAGGCATTAATGTTATTACTCATGTCTCTCTATCTTGCCCTTTTTAAAGTTCCTAAACTTGCAATGTAAGTTGGTATGGTTATGAAAATGTGCATTAGTTTTTGGCAACTTTTTTATCATGTGTTTATGGAGCTTTGTCGATACTTTGATTATCTACAGGGCATTAATGTTGTTACTCATGTCTTTTTATCTTGCCCTTTTTTATGTTTTTAAACTAGCAATGTAACTTGGTTGTTATGATATAGGTGTATTACTTTTTGGCATCATCTTTGTGTGTTTGTGGAGCTTTTCTCCTCAGGTCTCCACTGAAAATAGGTCCCCAGCCCAGTGGACTAACCCAGTTAACAAAGGACAAATAATAAATAAATGCATAGTGATATCTGTGGTATAGGGTTATCATTAGTTGTAAAATATTGACTGGTATCATCTTGCATTAGGACGGAGCACAGGGACACAGCATTAGGAAATACCTTGATGTTTATCTGCCTCTTTTACGAAGTGCACAACGGTGCCTCTGCAACTTCTAGAATGGTTTCTCGGACCAAGTAAAGATAATATTCATTCCCTACAATCCATACTTTACTACTCATTTATAAATACTCCATTACTTGAGTACATCTGAAAAGATGTAGCCACAGTCTTCTCTCTGTCTTCAGATATTTTTGACATACGAATAAATTCTTGTCTAAAGAAACAACTGAAGACACTGAACTGCAGTGCGCCTTGCATTACAAAAGACCTAGTCAAACAAGCCAACTGCATTCAGGGTCAGTTTCTTTGCCATCTTCCTAATTACTACAAATGGAACACCTTCTCCAAAGCCTACTACAAATATGAAAAATAAATTCTGCAGGACAGACAAGTAAGATACTAAAAGGTCAACATGGCAGCTCCATGTGATTGTTTTTACAGCAGTATAGACCATAATATTCCTCAATAGAATATCTTTTGAAAATAATGTACAGTAAAGAAATGGCCACATAAAACACACTAGAAAAGAATGTGAATGTTCCATCTAGTCCAGTGATTACCTCACTGCTCACTAAGGGTTCACAAGACAAGGCTAATCATGAGGCAGTTAGCAGTGGAGTCATCGTCCAACAGAACATATTGTTCCTTTAATTCTGCAATGTAGAAGTGAAAGATAAGACACTTTTGGAGTGCTTAAAATGGACCTTTTCAAAACATTTTATGTAGGGGACAAAGAAAGTAAGTGGGGAGACAAATGGTCTGGTATTAACACGTCTAACAAACTAATGTAAGGATGACCTGCACCTGTGGAACCAATGTGGGGATGCATGTAACTGTTCACGGTATACCTGAATGGGGAACACAGTTAAACCTATGAGGCAATTCAACCCATCTGTAAAGTTACTGGCTGCAGGATGCCCACTTTCTACCATGTCAAAAGCAACTGTTCAATACTTATTGCGAGTAGATTAATGTAGGGCCCAATAAGCAAACCAATGACATTTCATGTTTTTGGAAACCCTACACTCTAGACGTTTACGGAGCTAATGTTTTCACAAGGACTTTAATTATAGCCCTGCTAACAATGAGAGATAATGAGTCCTGGAGTCTTTGACAACCACAGTGAGCCTGGGATTGCTAAACAGAGGGAACCTCTTGTCATTTCCAAAGTGACCACATTTTCCATTGCCAATTTCTGATGCCAGACAGGAAATACCTCCCTTGGCAAGTAATACTAAACTACCTCTCCCCATCATCAGTGTGGGTCCTGACAATATAAATCAGAAGAATGAAGCCCATATTTACTGCAATAAGGAGTAATCAGATGTTTAATACATGCAAGATGGAGACGATCATTCATTTTTATATTAAGATTCACTGAAGGTCCTTACCTGGCTCTCCACTATTTATGATCACAATGTGCAATGTGTGCCCAAACAGAAGGCTGTAGTAATTTTTTTCCATAGAATAATGCCCAACTAAAGCATCGTTCATCATTTGAGGACTTTCCAATGGTGGCACATGCATTGTTTTTTGTGCATTTGGACTAATGTAATACTATTTTCTTTAGGATAGATGGCTGCAACCTTAGTTGTATACATTTGGTACTCAATGCTATGCCAAGCTTTTTAGCAGGTCTTAAATGCCATACACTTATACCTGCAGTGAGAGCCAATGCATGACCAGGACCAATTTCGTGCCTTTCTCTCTTCGTTATTTTTGGCTTTGTCCCCTACTTCTGTGCAGTTGAGAGCTATGATTCATACTTTTGTACCGAACCTATGTTTAGGCTTGTTAGATGACGATATAATCTGCTGTGTTATGGGGCTAGTAAACTAGTATGGGATGACGCTGGGTGTTGAGGTGCAGCCAGGTACTGCAGCCTTAGGCCTCTATTCTCAATCTCCTACATTTTTATTTTTACACAGATAAGTATTAGTCACCTAATGTAGCATATGTTACTTTTCTTCTGTACTAATGTTAACACCCTGATTATCAAGCACCCCCCCCCACACACACACAGACTTATTTGTCTTGTAGTAAGACCCTTAGGGCACATTCACTCTCTCTGGGATATGATTGAACCACTGACGGCAGTGCTGTTGGGGATTTTAAATCTGCGATCATTTGGTACCATGCAATGGGCATACCAAGGGACTGAACTGTCAACCTTTTTCACAAGTGATATAGCCCTGCAAATTATTCTGTCCACCCTGAAACAGTTTCAGGTATTCATCAGGAAAATACGTATGATGTATTCCTGTAATCAAGAGTACAGAGTTTTATTCCTTATATCTCCATTTGCCTACTGTGCAACTCTAAGCAAGTCACTCGACCACATGGCGCTTGCATGGAAATTTGCATCCAGTAGGATTGCATGGTTACCAAACATACAAAATAAAATAAAATAATAAAAGCACATATTCCTAGATGCACTCCCCAACCATCCACCACCGTAAGGGCAAGGAGGTACAGTTCCCTTCACTCCTCCCTCACCTCAGTCAGCTCATCTAATGCAAAGGACAATAACTGAATCTCAGTTTTCTGGGTTATAGCTAGGGCTCTACCCCTCTATTATCTCAGGCCTAATACAATAGAAACATGTTTAATAACCTTTATATTCAAAGAATGATTCAGGCTAGTAATCCTTAGTAGCTGCAAAAATGAGCATTAAGAATACTTGATATTTGCATCTGCCTTACCACTTTTCATTTGCTGTATATTTTAATAAGTACCACCAAATGTTCTACACTGCTGTATTAACAGTTTCCTATATTGTATGTTGTCTCAAAGTCAGACTTGATATTTCTGGGCAACACCTTCACAGAAGGACTGATTTGCATCTGTCATCTTTATTAAGAGTTGACGAAAGAAAATAACAATGATCTGCTTATCTGAGGATTTTCTACTCTTACTCTGTTTTATGAATTATGGGGTAATGCAACTGTTATGTTAGAAGTAAATCAAACACAAATGCAGGAAAAAATAAAAGTTTAATTTAAAAATACAATGGTGGAATGCATATCTTATTTACACAAAAATACAGAAAACCATGCCATTCCAGTAACAATTGTAACAGACCTTAAAATATTTATTCTGCCTTACAATCAATGCAGCATTTTGTCGACCTGAATAAGCAGTTAAACATTCACATGACATTTCTTCAAACTAAAGTTACATGGAATCAGAATAAAAATATACTTAAATATGGCACTTTGGTTACAAAACTTAAGACATCTATACAAGATACTAAAAAAGAAATGACAGTTGAACAGTTTTTCATAGACTGAACAAAAGCAAAACCATACAAAGAATCCCTCAAATGGGAGAAATGCACCTAAATACATCAAGAAAAACAGAAAAAATGCAGCTCTTCTATAACAAAAGTCTTGTCTGCTTATTTTGCTGGCAAAATATCAGGATATTCCAAAACCTTAGTGAGGACAGCTATAAGAATCCAAGGCTGCTACAAATATACTATTTTCAAAGAGTCAGTTTTGTTTGTCTGTGGTACAATGCACTGTCATTTCAGAAATAAAACATAACATTATAGCAAATTTTAAAATTAAAAGTTAACTAAACAATTCTTTGAATAAATAACAGCCAACAAAGACAGAATGCTGTGGTATATGGATTATTACTTTAGTGATGACAGGAACCTCTCCATTCCTCTTCACTGTATTCCTCAACTTAGGCTTTTATCTATTATAAATATGGCTGTCACTGCTCATTTACCTGACTTGAACTTGATGGTTAAGTGCATATTTCCTTAGCTTTTGCGAGTGATTCATTCTAATATAGGGTTGTTTTACTTACCCTTTTAGCTTCTGTTTTATACTCTGTAAATGAACATTTGTAAGACTGTGTTTATGCCTGCAAGCTATGTCCGCAATGTCACCTTTGTGGAGAATTATATTACAGACAACAAATCATAAAACTTATAAAACACAAATAAAACTAGGTTCACAGATACTTAGAAGCCTATCCACACATTCCCATTAAAGTTTAAGCCCTTATATTTTAAGTAGAAATACCCATATATTAAGGAAATGTTTACCACAGACTGATTTGATCATTCAGTGTTTCAATGCCATTACAGACGTAACATTTGCAAGCATTTAGCCTGACTTTTTCAGTGAACTTTTTTATTGCTGTTATGGCTATAAATATCTAGTGTATGCCAAGGTCAATGCAGAAAGAAACACATTTAGTGCAACATCCCTAAATAGAAATGTCCAAACCAGATGGCAAATTATTTTGCTTCAAACAGTCACAGAAAGTACAGTTATGTACTCCAAATTCTACAACAGAGTGGTCAGTACTGCAAGTAATAACCTAAGGAATCTCTGCCATAGACAGTCCGACATCTGGCTTGACTTTCAGAGCACCCTTCTCCCTTGGCCGGGCTGACATCCTCTTAACTTGGATTTCTTAATGCACCTGCAAACCTATTATACAGCTGGCATCTGACCAGGCCATTGTTAGCCCTTTCTTGCCCACCTTCAGGTCAATGCTGAGCCTAAATGGTTGTCTGTGAGCACTGGTAGATTGCCACTGACAAAACTGGAAGCCTCCAAGCCCTCTTAAGGGGCTCGAACAAAGGAAAAAGAAGGATAAGGGAATACAGATAAAAGGGGAAGGGAATTGTTTACCCACTATAATTACCCAAAACACTAGAAGTGATGGTGGGAGATGAACAGGATTACAACTAACCACAAACAAACATTTACTACTAAGGCAAGTTGCATAAACAAAAGTATTATGTTCTTTAAGTTGTTCACTACTGTAGTTGTACTCTAAAAGAAGATTCCCAGAGCAGTTTCTGACTAGCAGGATGGCTTCCTTACTGTTAAGTGGCAAATGTTGCATGCCATTCAGTATGACAGAGGGGAGTTGAGCTCTAAATCTGGAAAATAAATCCAATAATCAATGCTTAGAGAAAGTACTGACAGATGACCACTTGGTTGTCCCCAAGATTCGTAGCCATTACCCCTTTTAAGAAAGACAGTAGTAGCTGTGCCCCCCTTGCAAAATGGGGTTAACCTTGTCTGTAGCTTAAAGCCACAGTTATTCATAGGTATATGCTAGGCTATACAAGGGCCTTTATAAGCCTAGCTGTGTAAACCAACACTATTATGTCCCTATGTATCACGAGCATTTATTAAGAAGTTTCTAGTAGTTGTGTATGTGTGTTAGGGGGTATACTAGTGTGGCCATTACTGTCTGCTTCTGTCTATCAGAGACTTAGGGGCCAGATCCAGGGTGAATTTCTGATTTCCAACAAAACAACCATGCACGTAAGGCTGGTGCAAATGGCCAAAAAGCATAAATTCAAAACAATATTTGTATTGTTGTCATTAAGGAATGCAGTTTTGGCTGAGACCGGTCTGACATTTTTTTGGTGTTGCTACGTTAAAATAAATAATATTTCCACTCATTTTTAGTGCTGGCCTCTCTTTTTTTGTTTTGATTTTCTGACTTCCCATCCATTGGTCAAGATTATGCTTAAATACTGGTAGGGATGGACTCTGCTTCACATGAATGGGGAGCCTATTCCAGATTCTGGGTATCCTATGAGATGCATTTGTCTTAACATGTCTTTATTTATGTCACAAGCAAAATTTAAATCCTTTGATCTAGTGGTGCTGCTGTTTGTTTTAATAAGCAAAAAGTCCATCAGAGTTGAATCCTAGGAAGACTTTTATGCCAGGCATAAATTACCTCTCAGCAACCTGTAGGAGAAAGGTTCTCTTATAGGACAGTCTGTTTAAACCCCAGATTCTCTTGGTAAAGAAACTTTATGGGCATTTGTTGTAACAGAAGTTAATATAATGTGCTATATTTTTAGAAATGATTTGTTTTGTTACTGAAAGGAGAGAAAGTGCTGTTCTACTTTTTTGATGGCCTTTTTCCTATCCAGGTAGAATTTCAATTGTCTTTGTATTATTGGAGTGCATAATCCTTTCTTCTTTGTTTTGTGGCTTAGGTACAGCAACACGAAGCTGGATTGCTTAGTACATGGCCAGTTTTGTAATGACCTTTGAAATGAAAGAGGGTTAATGTGTGCAGGATTATCCCATCTTTATGAAATGCCAAATATGGCTTTTTGCACACAGAGGCTTTAAGTTCTGAGTCTCCTCCTGCTAAATTAACTGCAATGGGGTGTGCAGTTTTTCAGATTAGGAAAGGTGTTGTAGCAGCCAGTTCAAAATGACAGAGAGTAGTTTTTTCATTACAAACTTCATATCCCAAGGCAGCAGCTAGAATTCTTCTGAGAGGCCTGAAATAAATGGTGCTCTTCAGGAATTGCTTGACTGGATGTCTGGATATACCAGCAGTTGGGGTCTAGAAACTGTCAAACATGGTTGAAAGATGAACCATAAGACAGGAATAGGCTAAGCCTGAAGTAAACAGTTCTGGATAAATATCAGAGAACCATAACCACATTTACCAAGTTTTGATGCTGGTTCATCCTTTACCAGAGAATGAATCTTGTACATTTTGCTAGATATAATTTCTTTGTACTTGGTCTTCTAGTTTCTTTCATAATGATTAGCATGTCCTTAAAGTAAAGGTGTCCAGACTGCAATAAGGTCATATACTTAAAGTTGCTAGGTTTAGTGTAGCTACATTGAACTTCCTGCAATGTGCCTGAAGGTTTACATACTGTGGCAGTTGTTGAAGTTTCACCCTTGCCATCTGGAAAACATGGGAGAACTAGTACTGTCCAAGCCAGAAAGAGGTACTCACAATAATTTGCCAGGACAGAGAATGGTCATGTCAGTCTATGTGAGGGATATTAAGCTTACCCTACATCTCAGTGTATGGTGCTCACCAACCATCTAGATGTCCTAGACAGTGCACAATACCAAAAAATACAGCAAAACTCATAACATGGATTTGATACACAAAGGACAGTAGGAAGGCCCACCAAAGGCATACTTATCTGTTTTTTCTTCAGAGACAGGTCTACACTGACTGGCTCACTGTGGCATACTTTCTTGAAGTAACTGCCAATGAGGCAAGAAAGAACAGATGACTGCACAAGTAAATGACCACTGTACAATAGGTATGTGAAAATGTCTGAAGTTGGTGGATATCAGCCTAGACATGGCAAAATGGTGCTCCGCTCTGAAATTTGAACCAGAACTTGTACTCAGCCTGTGGTAGAAATTCTTAAGTTATAAAAATAAAAGTGATCCACATGAATATTAGCATTAATCTGAATGAGAGAATGACACTTCACTCTTATTATGAAACAAAAAATATAACAACCTGCCAGGATGCAACACTTATTCAACAAACCTGCACTACTTTATAGTGCCATAGGTTTACTGTCATACAAAACAGTAATGACTGCTTACTAAAGTTTGGCCTATTAGGAAAGGAATCTAGTTGCAACAGTTTCTAAATCAAGTAAACCATATAAAGTAAAAACTCACTCACTTCCACAAAATGTTATTTTTGGTGCCAGTCTCCAGATTATTATAAACCACAGAATGCGGATGAAACTATTTACATTTATGCAGGGAGTAAAAAGTGTAGATTTCTTATGTTAGAATCTATTTTCAGTGAACAAAATAAGGGATTAGTCTTGATTACTTTTTAACAAAATCAATGACCTGTACTTTATTTATTGACATTTGTTAACCTGGTAGTGTCCGACTGGGGCAGGAGCCCATTTTCAGTGAAGACCCGAGGAGAAAAGCTCCACAAACTAATGACAATAGTTAATTATTCAAAATTCATAGTTCAGTTTTAACTTCACTGAAAAGCTCAGTTTTATTTTACTTAAGGCAAAACAGCTATGGCAAAAATATCAAACACACTGCTCAAAGTTTCCCAAACATGTTTTTAGTGAACAAATGTCAGCTTTCAAGAGCAATGTTCCACTTCAAGTTGATAATCCACGTGGTTTTAAAATGTATTTTATTCCAAAAGCAATCACACTAACAAGCAAAAACTCCTGAATAAAATATAAATCCAGGGAAGAAGCAGCATTATGATTTGCTTTGTGAATTTAGCAATAAAGCAGTAAAATACACAATGATGCTGAATGTGAACTGAAAACTGCTTGTTCGGTTTCCTGAAAGTCATATCATATACATGTATATGCCACAGCCTGCTACATATAACTTTTCTCCAAAAACTACTTACTGCTTTATTTCAACAAGCAAATTTTTTGCCTCATTTTAAAGTACGGCAGAAACCAGCACTTAACCTCACTATAATCTTAAGGTGACACCATAAAGAAATGATTAAACAATAATCATATACTCAGAATGATTCGTTTGTAACCATTTCCTAAGGAAGATGGTATGCAGGAAGAAATGTATTTCTCATATAATAGCAGGAAAGAAAACTGCACAAGAAATAGCTGACATCTGATGGAATTACTTAGAAAGTTCCCATCTACAAAACGGTCTTACTTCTGCTGCAGCACCACAAGGAACTTACTGTGTGTACGGACTACCCAAGGCCATTAGGCACGTGTGTGTATGGACTACCCAAGGCCATTAGGCACAGGTGTGTGTATGGACTACCCAAGGCCATTAGGCACAGGTGTGTGTATGGACTACCCAAGGCCATTAGGCACAGGTGTGTGTATGGACTACCCAAGGCCATTAGGCACAGGTGTGTATGGACTACCCAAGGCCATTAGGCACAGGTGTGTATGGACTACCCAAGGCCATTAGGCACAGGTGTGTATGGACTACCCAAGGCCATTAGGCACAGGTGTGTATGGACTACCCAAGGCCATTAGGCACAGGTGTGTATGGACTACCCAAGGCCATTAGGCACAGGTGTGTATGGACTACCCAAGGCCATTAGGCACAGGTGTGTATGGACTACCCAAGACCATTAGGCACATGTGTGTATAGACTACCAAAGATCATTAGGCACACGTGTGTATAGACTACCCAAGATCATTAGGCACACGTGTGTATAGACTACCCAAGACCATTAGGCACACTGATGTAGGTCAGGTATGTTGAGACCAACACCTGCACGCAGGAGCAGAAAAGGTGGATAAATGAAGGTCCATGAGAAAAAGAAAAACATAAGAAGGTAAGTGAATCTAGAGACAGAAAAAGATGAAAGATAAGGTAATAAGTCTTCATAACAACAATCAGACTGGATGGGTTATGTG